>NW_027456985.1:0-215358 GCF_040206685.1 Ascaphus truei | reverse complement strand
AGTGCGTCACTGTTGCCCAGAAACTGTCTTGATTTATGATATAATAACAATGGACAGTGGTGCTAAAGGATAATGGATATGTATTACAACGAAAAAAGCATCCTTATGAAGAAGCACACGGGCATGCCAAGAAAGTGATAACAATACAAATGTATTACTGTGGGTTAAAAACAAGGGAAGAAAAATTGATAAAAGAGGAGGGGGACTCACATCTACCAAACATGTATTCCGTGAGGCAAAGAACAGAAAAAGTAATCACCAGCACAAGCAGCTCTGATCCAAGCATGCACATATACCTCTACACACAAGCAGCTCTGATCCAAGCATGCACATATACCTCTCCACACAAGCAGCTCTGATCCAAGCATGCACATATACCTCTACACACAAGCAGCTCTGATCCAATCATGCACATATACCTCTACACACAAGCAGCTCTGATCCAAGCATACACATATACCTCTCCACACAAGCAGCTCTGATCCAAGCATGCACATATACCTCTACACACAAGCAGCTCTGATCCAAGCATGCACATATACCTCTACACACACAAGCAGCTCTGATCCAAGCATGCACATATACCTCTACACACAAGCAGCTCTGATCCAAGCATGCACATATACCTCTACACACAAGCAGCTCTGATCCAAGCATGCACATATACCTCTACACACAAGCAGCTCTGATCCAAGCATGCACATATACCTCTACACACAAGCAGCTCTGATCCAAGCATGCACATATACCTCTACACACAAGCAGCTCTGATCCAAGCATGCACATATACCTCTACACACAAGCAGCTCTGATCCAAGCATGCACATATACCTCTACACACACTGCAGCTCTGATCCAAGCATGCACATATACCTCTACACACACAAGCAGCTCTGATCCAAGCATGCACATATACCTCTACACACAAGCAGCTCTGATCCACGCATGCACATATACCTCTCCACACAAGCAGCTCTGATCCAATCATGCACATATACCTCTACACACAAGCAGCTCTGATCCAAGCATGCACATATACCTCTACACACAGGCAGCTCTGATCCAAGCATGCACATATACCTCTCCACACAAGCAGCTCTGATCCAAGCATGCACATATACCTCTCCACACAAGCAGCTCTGATCCAAGCATGCACATATACCTCTACACACAAGCAGCTCTGATCCAAGCATGCACATATACCTCTCCACACAAGCAGCTCTGATCCAAGCATGCACATATACCTCTACACACAAGCAGCTCTGATCCAAGCATGCACATATACCTCTACACACAAGCAGCTCTGATCCAAGCATGCTCATACACCTCTCCACACAAGCAGCTCTGATCCAAGCATGCACATATACCTCTACACACACTGCAGATTTGTGCACATAACGTAAGGAGATAGCTGTTGTTGTAAAATAGTAATTGCAGAAATGGAGGCAATAAATGCTCGAGTATTAAAGATGTAAATACATCACCATTAAAGCGTAGGTGTGAAAGGCCAATTTACAGATAGCCAAGGCCTCCTGTCATGGAAAAGGGTAGGGGTCCCACTCCACAGACTCTCACTCCAACGCGTTCCGACTAAAACGGTCTTCTTCAGAGAGAAGAAGATTATAATATATAGTATATATATATATATATTTTTTTTTTGCATGTCATTTCCCAGAATCCCTTGCTGCAGTGGAAGTGCTGTATGCTGGTGATAATGGGGAAAGGAGGGGTTGCAGACCTGCCTAAGACATGCAGATGAGCATACAGTTGTATTTGCATATTTGCTTTCCTGTGGAGGGTTTTTGTCACTTTTTTTACTCACCATAACTTAACTCAGTATTATGGTATAGCCTATCCCATAGCCTCTTTGCATACCCAGTTAAATCAACCCCACACTGATGAGACCCATTAAGGTCGAAACAGCTGTCTGTGGGTGGTTTTCTGGGTATGCACCTTAACCCTGGCTGTGCTCAAAGCTGTGACCATGCAGCAAGCTTAAGCCTATAGGGAAACCATGTTAAAAATGGTTTTTGAGGCAAAAAGTGACACTGTGTGCTCATTTGCATGTCATTTCCCAGAATCCCTTGCTGCAGTGGAAGTGCTGTATGCTGGGTGATAATGGGGAAAGGCGGGGTTGCAGACCTGCCTAAGACATGCAGATGAGCATACAGTTGTATTTGTGTGTATATATATATATATATATATATATATATATATGAATGAATGAATGAAACCAGGTGTCCCACCAAGGAGACAAAAAACAGCACTCAAGGTATATTGCAAAAGTGTATTTGAAAAAAAGCAGGCACATATAAATCCAACGTTTCGGTCCTGTATAGGACCTTCCTCAGGGGCGTGAGGAAGGCCCTATACAGGACCGAAACGTTGGATTTATATGTGCCTGCTTTTTTTCAAATACACTTTTGCAATATACCTTGAGTGCTGTTTTTTTGTCTCCTTGGTGGGACACCTGGTTTCCTGTAATTTTTGTTGAACAAGCACTTATTTCTTTGGAGCCTTTGAAGAGCCTGCTGTTATCTATATATATATATATATATATCTTATACTATATTAGTGAAAGCACTGTATGTTTGCCTGCCTGGATGTCCGGTGTCCCTAGGGGAAATCTCATTGGTCCCTTGGGTCGCCCGCCCCCGCACACCTCTCATTGGCCTGAGGCGGAGTGACGGCCCACACACACACACACACACACACAACACAGCAGCTCTATACACACACACACACACACACACACAACACAGCAGCTCTATACACACACACACACACACACACACACACAACACAGCAGCTCTATACACACACACACACACACACACAACACAGCAGCTCTATACACACACACACACACACACACAACACAGCAGCTCTATACACACACACACACACAACACAGCAGCTCTATACACACACACACACACACACACAACACAGCAGCTCTATACACACACACACACACACACACACAACACAGCAGCTCTATACACACACACACACACACACAACACAGCAGCTCTATACACACACACACACACAACACAGCAGCTCTATACACACACACACACACAACACAGCAGCTCTATACACACACACACACACACACACAACACAGCAGCTCTATACACACACACTCACACAACACAGCAGCTCTATACACACACACACACACAACACAGCAGCTCTATACACACACACACACACACACACACAACACAGCAGCTCTATACACACACACACAACACAGCAGCTCTATACACACACACACACACACACAACACAGCAGCTCTATACACACACACACACAACACAGCAGCTCTATACACACACACACACAACACAGCAGCTCTATACACACACACACACACACACACACAACACAGCAGCTCTATACACACACACACACCCTCTGTCCGCCCCCCTCCCCCCCCCCTCACGTGCGCCATCCTGCACTGGCTCCGGACGGGAAGCGCGGCCCTCCTACCCCAGCCGCTCCCTTACCTCCCCGGCGCTACCACCCGCTCAGGTAAGTCACTGTGCGTCCCGCCTCAGCCTCAGGCCCACTGCGCGTCCCGCCTCAGCCTCAGGCCCACTGCGCGTCCCGCCTCAGCCTCAGGCCCACTGCGCGTCCCGCCTCAGCCTCAGGCCCACACAGGGCGCTTCCTACCGCCGCTCAGCCAGACGCCACATCGAGCGGGCGCCGGGGGGGGGGGGGGAGCGTGAGTCTTAGGCCCACACAGGGCGCTTCCTGCAGCCGCCTGCACGCCTCACTCAGCAGGACGGCACATCGGGGGACCAAGCGGCCGCCGGGGGGGGGGAGCGCGAGTCACAGGGAACGGGGGGGGGAGTCACGGGGAACGGGGGGGAAATGCCCATACATAAATTATGACAATACATATGCCCACCGCTCTCCACCCCCCCCCACTCCCTTTCCCCCCCCCCACTCCCCCTTCCCCCCCCCCCCCCGCTCCCCTTTCTCCCCCCCGCTCCCCTTTCTCCCCCCCCCGCTCCCCTTTCTCCCCCCCCCCTGCTCCCCTTTCTCCCCCCCCCCGCTCCCCTTTCTCCCCCCCCCGCTCCCTTTCTCCCCCCCCGCTCCCCTTTCTCCCCCCCGCTCCCCTTTTGGAATCACAACTGCATACTACAGATTGCCGGAGGACCACACAGCAAGGGGCGCAGCCTATCGAGTTTCCCGGTCATCGTCCAAAGTCCTGGAGCTGCGGATTGACCACCGGATTACCACGGAGCACGAGCCTGTCTCATACAACGCTTTTACCAAACGGATGTTTGTGAGTTTGTTATTTTTATCTTGTCCAGGAAATGAAATTGTTAAACCGAATTTACACATGGAGCGGGCGCTTTCTCTTCTTTTTTTTTGTTTAGGTATCTATCGAGGAGGTGGTTGTTTCCCCGAAGAGAGCTGCCCGGACTCCAGAGGATGCCCGAATTGGATCCTTTTATGATTGAGTTATAACATAGCTATTAGAGCTAAGTTTCTGGACTGTTATTGTGTTTAGGCATAGTGTTTATTATTATTTTATTACAGCTACTTTTTAGTTATTAATTCTGGCCACTAATTCTCACTGCCACTATCTTTCTCTAGCCACAACCAAATTGCTATATCAGCTATATTATTTATTGGTTATACCAGGGGAGCTCGCGCCCCCACTCCCTCCTTTACCTTGATGCGGCGTCACGTGACGGCAGCGGCATTTGACGAGGGTGACGTCACATGACCCCGCGGCGTAATTTAACACCGCGTTGCCATGGACACGAGTGACGCCGGCAGAGTCAAGGTAAGTAATAGCATTGCAGAGGCCTCACGCGATCCCCCGGCATTTAATTTAATGCCTCGAGGAAGTGCGCGGGGCCTCTGCAACCGCCCGTGCGCCTCCCCCCCCCCCCCGAAAAATCTCCCGCCCTCCACTTTGCGCACCTCTGGGTTATACCATATATATACACACGCACACACATATATACACACACACACACACATACATATACACACACGTGTATGTGTGTATAAAACAGACAATATATATACATATAGTATGATATATATATAAACATACTATATGTGTATGTATGTATATGTGTATATATACAGCTAAACCCCGTTATAACGCGCCTCGTTATACCGCGATTCGGTTATAACGCGGTTTCCCCTCCCCCCGTGGCTCCCGTTTTTTTTTTAAAAAAAAAAAAAAAAAAAAAAAAAAATTTTAAAAAAAAATTTTTTTACATTTTTTTTTTTGCACACTGCACACACTCACTGCACACACACTGCTCATTGCTCACACTGCCACACTGCACACACACTGCACACTGCACACACACTGCTCATTGCTCACACTGACACACTGCACACACTCACTGCACACACACTGCTCATTGCTCACTGCCACACTGCACACACACTGCACACTGCACACACTCACTGCACACACACTGCTCATTGCTCACACTGCCACACTGCACACACACTGCACACTGCACACACACTGCTCATTGCTCACACTGACACACTGCACACACACACTGCTCATTGCTCACTGCCACACTGCACACACACTGCACACTGCACACACACTGCTCATTGCTCACACTGACACACTGCACACACACTGACCACACTCACGCACACTCACACACACTTACGCACACTCACGCACACTTACGCACACTTACAGACACTCACACACACACACACACACACACACTTACACACACTTAGACACTCACACACACTCACACACACTTACACACACTTACACACACTTAGACACTCACAGACACACACTCACACACACTCACACACACTTACACACTCACAGACACTCACACACACTCACACACACTTAGACACTCACAGACACTCACAGACACTCACAGACACTCACAGACACTCACACACACTCACACACACTTACACACTCACAGACACTCACACACACTCACACACACTTACACACACACTCAGACACTTACCCACACTCACACACCCATATACACACACACACTTTCTCTCCCATATATACATACACACACACTCTCTCACTCTACACAGACGGGCCGCGACCAGCACCACCACCCGCTCCCCCCCCTCCTCCCGCGCAGGCAGCGGGAGCACCGGGGACAGCGGTGGGGAGAAGAAACCCCCCGCTACAACCTCCATGCAGGCAGCATGGTTCTGAGGTAAGCGGCGACCTGAGGGGACATCCCCACTCCCATCTCCTGCCCCGCGGCCTGTCCCGAGGTGACAGGGGGAAGCGGGGACAGGAGAGACATCCCCGCTCCCATCTCCTGCCCCGCGGCCTGTCCCGAGGTGACAGGGGGAAGCGGGGACAGGAGGGACATCCCCGCTCCCATCTCCTGCCCCGCGGCCTGTCCCGAGGTGACAGGGGGAAGCGGGGACAGGAGAGACATCCCCGCTCCCATCTCCTGCCCCGCGGCCTGTCCCGAGGTGACAGGGGGAAGCGGGGACAGGAGAGACATCCCCGCTCCCATCTCCTGCCCCGCGGCCTGTCCCGAGGTGACAGGGGGAAGCGGGGACAGGAGAGACATCCCCGCTCCCATCTCCTGCCCCGCGGCCTGTCCCGCGGTGACAGGGGGAAGCGGGGAGCGGAGGGACATGCCCGCTCCCATCTCCTGTCCCGCGGGATGAATATGCGCTAAAGCGCGGCGGCCATTTTTTTTTCTCGCGACCCCGTTAGTAACGCGGTGGTCTCGGGGTGGACCCCGAGACCCGCGTTATAACGGGGTTTAGCTGTATATATATATATTGCACGCGCACACACACATATAACGTTTTATCCAACTTTTTCATTTATCATTTGTAGAGAAAATGAACAATGTCGCCAAAAGCGCTATTTTTCAAAATGTAGCATCTCTACTAATTAGTGTAAAATGATACTTCATATAAAGCAGGTTATGGGACCCAGTATAAAATGACCTTCATGTCTCTTATCACATCCCAGTATATGGATATCTTCTATTATCACAAGCTGCTAACATGTGACAGGGCTCAGGGTCTGAGCCCAGAATGTGACATATTGAACATTCTCATTCTAAATTTCAAAAAATATTGTGTTGATTTCTGACCTGACTGCCGTGGTTACAGCTCAACCACTCTGTTCTACTGCATGTCACCACTTTCTGCCACAACCAGCTGACGGTGGATCTGCAAGGAGTTCAACGCTCATTGGCATCAAATCTGTGGCTTGGTTAACGTATCATTTCTCCAGCTTTTTATTGTATTGTTTTTAAATAGATTATATTTATTTAGTTGAATAGATTATATTTCTTAGTACAATAGATTCTATTTATTAGTTTAATAGATATTTATTTAGTTTGATACATTATATTTCTTAGTTTAATAGATCATATTTGTTAGTTAAATAGATTATATTAACTAGTATTTAAGTCTCCCCCTCAGAGCCCCATTAGATAAATATTTTAGGACCCTTGTGCATATTTCACATCTTTTCGGAGTCGCTTATTTTTTAGACCCTCGGAGCCGAAACCTAAAGGGGTCAGCTAAGAAAGTTCGGATCAAGAGGAGCCACACAGCTTAAAGACAGAACATTTCCAAGGGAGATGGAGACAATTTGGGTAAGATCTGATTAAAGGACAACCTTTGGGGAAGGAAAGGGTGATGGGGGAGTGTAAGAGGGGGGTGAGAGAGCAAGGTGGTGTGTCAGATTGGGGCAGAGCAAGAGAACGCAAAAATGATGGGGATTTGCTGCATACCAAAAAAAACAATTAGTGATACTTTTACCAGTGCCCCTTAGTCTCAGGGAAGACCGGCATTTCGTCCAATGTATACAATAAGATTGATGGAAAAGGGCACACAGATTTGAATAAAAAAAGATAATTTATTGTGCCACAGACTACAATGTTTTGGCTGCTGGCCTTTCTTTGCTGGATTTAGTGGGTTTAGCCACTTTACCTGAAAAAGACCAGCAGGCCGAAATGTTGTAGTCTATGGCAGTGCAAGAGAAAACAGGTTGGGGGGGGGGTGGGTTCTCGCAAGGTCGCCGACCCATGGGTGAGGGTCCCCGGTGGAAACTAGTCCTGGACCCCGGGAAAGCTGTCTGTGGCCCATACAAGCTGAGTAACATGTAGAAAGGACACATGTATGTTCAGAATGAGTTAGCATGGTATTTTGAGAGGCATCATAGCAGGTCAGTGCAAGTCAGGGCAGAGCACTGCAAGGTCAGTCAGTGTGAGTATGAGGAAGGGTCCGATGGAGGAGTTGGAGGGTCCCAGAATATCTCTTAAAGCAGGGGTGTGCAAATCGAGGGGCGCGACATTTTCTTGGGAGGAGGGGCTCGGCGCTTACAGTGGCCCCTCGCTCTTCCCCACAGCATTTAAATTAAATGCCGGAAATCGCGCGCAAGTCCTCTGTAAGTTCCCTTTCCTTGTCTCCGGCGGCTTCTGGCGACAGCAACGTGGCGTCATATGATGTGGCATTGCCATAGCAACGTGATATCACATGACGTCGTTACATCAGAACGTCGGAGACAAGGTGGGGAGGGGGGAGCAGGGAAAAAGGTTGCGCAACCCTGTCTTAAAGCATTGTCTTGCATACAGATCAGAGGCCAAGAATGGATATGGATATCCGATGTGAAGCCGGAAATAAGACAGAAAAGACCGTTTCGGGAGAAGAAGGTGAGTGATGAAATAGCCGTCACTGTGTAACTCTTCCAATTACCTGCAACTTCATGCAGAGAAATAGCAACGCTTGTTTTTAACGTGTTAAGCGCCTAATGGGGAATTCAACTGCTGAGAGGTTAAGGGAGTTACTCACCAAACTCAGCGACGTTTCTGTGTCTCTGTGATAACTCCCCTAGGACATGCCTGAAAACCAGAGGTAACTCAATGTATTTTTGATAAATAGAAATATGACCTTCTGGGGAGGGGTACATAATGGGTACTGGGCCTGGTGAGGTGGGTATAACGGGTACTGGGCCTGGTGAGGTGGGTATAACAGGTACTGGGCCTGGGGAGGGGTGTATAACAGGGTACTGGGCCTTGGGAGGGGTGTATAACAGGGTACTGGGCCTGGGGAGGAGTGTATAACAGGGTACTGGGCCTGGGGAGGGGCGTATAACAGGGTACTGGGCCTTGGGAGGGGTGTATAACAGGGTACTGGGCCTTGGGAGGGTTGTATAACTGGGTACTGGGCCTGGGGAGGTGGGTATAACGGGTATTTGCCCTGTGGAGGGCGGTATAACGTGGTATTGCGGAGGGGGTATAAGTGGCACAGGAGCTCTTGCGATACAGAGTATCACTGTCCCTGGTTACAAACACTTCATGTCTCCTGCAGGTCAGGACACGCACGAAGGTGGTGCCCTTTGTGCCACCAGACGACGAGGCGGGCTACGAGGCGGACGACGAGGCATACGAAAAAGCGGGCGTCAAGTGGAACAATGAGGTGGGCTACAAGGCGGCCGAGGAGGCAGACGTGGTGTACGATGACCAAGGAGCATACGACAGGTGTGGCCGGATCTGCTGCTTCACCTTTTTTAGGCGGAGGAGAAGACCCCAGGAGCAGGTAGGAGAATACGAGAGGTGCGGACAGATCTGCTGCTTCACCTTTTTTAGGCGGAGAAGAAGCCGGGAGCAGGTAGCAGAGGAGCCAGGGCGTAGATACAGGGGTATTCTAGGGGCCCTGAGAAGTTGGTTTGACCGCAGGAGAGGCAGATAAGATCAGGAAGGCTGCGGGAGGGGCAGGTACTAGAGGGAGATAGGGATATTGGGCGTGAGAGGGTGAGAGAGAACAAGGAGCAGGGCCGGAGCACGGGTTTCATGCGCCCGAGGCGAAACTTAAAATTTGTGCCCCAGTTGTATAAAAAATAACAAGATAAATAAAATAATAAAATAAACAGTGGCGTAGCTATCGGGACTGCAGGGGGTGCGACCGCACCCCAGCGCGACGCAAAATAAAAACAAAAGGGCGCCAAAATACTGGATAAAAAAAAAGAATAATAATTTTAAAAAAAAGATAAATAAATTAGAAATAATAAGAAAAAAAATAATAATGATTATTAATGCGCCCCTAGGACCTTTGCGCGCTAGGCGACCGCCTAATGGCCGGCCGGCCCTGCGAGGTATGCGGGAGGAAAAGGGGTGAATGGGATAGATATGCAGGGGGATGGGGGAGCAGGTGAGTTATACACAGGGGCACAAGGGCCCCATCACCCACATCTCTATATACTGAGTGTGCCCCTGTGTATAACAACGCTGATCTGTGCTGCTCCATCTGATCTCACTGCGCAGTGATCCAGGGACCCTCCGATCGCCATTTAATGGGGTCAGGAAGGAATTTTTTTCCCCCATTGCACAGCAGGGGTTATGTTTCGCCTTCCTCTGGATCACAGCAACAAATTGTCCTTTGTGCATGAATTATCAGTGAGATCTTTATACACCCTGCATTGGTCTTCACTCCTTTGCTGCCGGAGGGGCCTGCAGTGCATTGCTCTGCGTGTTACTATATTGCTCTGCAATGTGCTGCAGGCCCCTACCAGCAAAGAGATTCATTATTTCAATAAAATACTCTCTTTAATCCAACCTATGTGTAGTGTCTTTTCTATCCGTTGTATCTATTGCTAACAGCTCAGTGATTCTTCCCCAGGTCATTGCACTAGTGTCACGCTGCCAAGCCGGGTGTGAGGGAGATTTATAGGGTCACATATACACTTCTGCCAAAACACGAGTGCAAACAGGAAGCCCCTCTGATCTCATATCTTTTATTACACAAAACGGTATCTAAAAAGGTAAAAAGAACATACATGGGATTCTGCTACAAATATCTCTCTAATTACAAACCAATTAGCAAATCATTCAGATTAGAGTCGAGCGAAAAGAAAGGGTTAAGTATCTCATGTACAGTATATGCAGTGCAGGCTGTTCTGCGCATTACATGCAGGGGACAACGTTTAGGGGATATAAGTAATGCTGATCTCAGAGCTGACCGGCTGACCTGCTCTTCTGGCTGACCGGAGGACCTGCTCTTCTGGCTGACCGGCTTCCCTTCTTCCAGCTAACTGACCTGAATTGTGGCCCCTGTATCTCCCAATTAAACGTTTTATTGGCATATTCTTGTTTGACTCGTTCTATACAGACATTTTCTATATATTCATTGTGGGATTTGATAACATCTGTAAGATCTCTCAGAATATCACATTCTGTACGTTTGTGCTGAATATTTTTCCATTCTCAATTTACTTAATATTAGTTTTTGGCTTCAATTATTTATATCGAGCCCAAAATACCTTTATACAGGATGCTGTTCCCTTTATCCCACAAATGCTGCTTCATTAAAGCCCGTGGGTGGCACTTAATGCATTCTCAGACTTTTAGGCAACATCCCTAATTTCCAAACGTGGGATAAAATCTGTGCATATTTAAATGGTTAATTTTTCCATTTTTCCATTGTGACAAAATATCAATTTTCTCACTCAGACTACTAAATCCCTCCCCAAAAATATCCGTTTCACATAAAAGTGTGTGCGCGTCTCCTTCCGCCTAACTGGCACGTCGTCCTTACGGGCGCCACTCCTTGCAACTCCACGCTGCCCTCCAGTGGTAAAAGAAATAAGATACATTTACTGTACTCGTCTGGCAGCTGCTCCCGTATAAGGTGGGTAACTCTGTATTAGGGGTCTTGGTAGAGTATATTTTATACTTATGTCGGATAGATGAGAAAATAATATTCCTAACAGGTTATTGTGAGAGGCCTTGGATCTGATCCTATATGCACGCAGCCCTCGCCTCTCTGACCTTGAACACATACTTCAATATGATTTTTTGAGACTTGAAACTGGATTTCCCAAAACAAACTGATTTTAAACACTGACAAGACTGTAACAATGGTATTTGGGACCAGAGCTAAATTGCTAAAGCTGCCAATGACAGAGCTTCAGATAAAAACCAGCTCTAATACCATCCTAGCCCCTGTTACTTGTTTGAAATATCTGGGCATATAGTTCAACTCCCATTTAACATTTGGGATGCACATTGATACCCTGACATCCAAATCCTATGCCAAACTAGGTGTACTTTACAGGAACAAATCCTCCCTAAGGCCCTCATGCAGTAAGCAGCGATAAGCCACTTATCACCAGTTTATAGCCAAAAAAGCCTACAGCGATTCAGAAAGCCCAGAGAAGCTGGTGATTAGAGCAAAAATAACCGGGGTTTTTTTGCCGGAAAATAAATAAATAAATAAAATCGGCAGACGCGCGGTGATAAGCCACTTTTCAGCACTGATCGCCAGTTTTTCAAACACGCTCAATTCTATAAGCCCTGATCAGCTTATTGCGGCTGATCGCCACTTTAAAATTGCTGTTTCTTCTCCAAATTGTCCCGCCACAAAAGTTGGCAAGAAGGTGGGGTGAAGCTGCGATGAAAATAACATGCATGTGTCCCAGAGCTGATATCCATTAATATCAGCACCAGAGACCCCCGGCATGAATCCGATGCATAAAAAATGCATTTACAGGCAACTTCATTACCGCCAAGGCAATGAAGGGGTTATACACCCGTGCCAGGCTTATTGTGGGTAGCGGGGGTGGGTGAAGGTGGTATTTGGCCCTGGGTGGGTGTTTAGGCCTTGCCAGGGGGTTGCAGGATGACTTTACCTCTTCTTTAACTTCGTGGTTAATACCGCTAAGGTAATGAAGGGGTTAACCCCTCCCGCTACCCCCCCCCACCCGGTAGGCCTAAACACCCATCCTTGGGGCCAATACCCCGTTCATCCACCCCCACTACCCACAATAAACAAAAATACACATAACAGCACCACTAGCCACCTCCTAGGTCCCTAATAAACCATTACAATATTCATAAAACCATTATTTTGTTTACACCCAGGATTATTACATGGGATTAGGGCTATGTTATTCAGTGAGGGGTTGTATGTTTGTATTCGTAGGGACAGGCAAGGCCGGAGTCAGATGGGTTTCTCCTGCCTCTGTCCTCCCTGTCTCCTGACCCTTCCTGTAGCCGGACAAAGAAGAAGAAGCAGGCACACGGTCTTACTCAAAGGAGGTTTAATATGCTAACAAATCTGTTTAAAATAAAAGTTTTTTTTAAATGTGGAAAATGTTGCGTTTGCTGCTATGCGAAACTTATTCAGTGAGGGGTTGTATGTTTGTATTCGTAGGGACAGGCAAGGCCGGAGTCAGATGGGTTTCTCCTGCCTCTGTCCTCCCTGTCTCCTGACCCTTCCTGTAGCCGGACAAAGAAGAAGAAGCAGGCACACGGTCTTACTCAAAGGAGGTTTAATATGCTAACAAATCTGTTTAAAATAAAAGTTTTTTTTAAATGTGGAAAATGTTGCGTTTGCTGCTATGCGAAACCAATTAAGTCTATTAAGACTATTTATTCTAAAAAGAACTATAGGATCCCTATGCGTTTAACAGGATGACTTTACCTCTTCTTTAACTTCGTGGTTAATACCGCTAAGGTAATGAAGGGGTTAACCCCTCCCGCTACCCCCCCCCACCCGGTAGGCCTAAACACCCATCCTTGGGGCCAATACCCCGTTCATCCACCCCCACTACCCACAATAAACAAAAATACACATAACAGCACCACTAGCCACCTCCTAGGTCCCTAATAAACCATTACAATATTCATAAAACCATTATTTTGTTTACACCCAGGATTATTACATGGGATTAGGGCTATGTTATTCAGTGAGGGGTTGTATGTTTGTATTCGTAGGGACAGGCAAGGCCGGAGTCAGATGGGTTTCTCCTGCCTCTGTCCTCCCTGTCTCCTGACCCTTCCTGTAGCCGGACAAAGAAGAAGAAGCAGGCACACGGTCTTACTCAAAGGAGGTTTAATATGCCAACAAATCTGTTTAAAATAAAAGTTTTTTTTAAATGTGGAAAATGTTGCGTTTGCTGCTATGCGAAACCAATTAAGTCTATTAAGGAGTCTAATACTGCCTTTCTCAAGGTGAAGGCTACCAAACACAAGAAAACAGTCACAATATATACCACCCCCCTGATACTCTCCCCGCTCTGCCACATAACCAGGATGTTGACGCCCCCTAGTGACGTCAGAGCTACCATATGGCGCCCCCTAGTGATGTCAGAGCTACCATATGGCGCCCCCTAGTGACGTCAGACGTCTAGGTCTAAATCCCTGGCAATACAGCATAGAGCTGTCTTGGAGGAATGCAGCCACAGCCACACCTCTCCCCAGACTGAACACTCCCCCATGATGACGTCAGCGTGACCCGCCCGTCGGGGGGAAGGGGGGGGTGTGCACCAATCAAGACTGTACTCACAGGGCTGGACAAAGATGTATCCGTCGCCATGGGATCAGTGTCAGAGCAGGGAGGAGTGACACACTCCTATAAATCACCCTGAAAGTGTAAATAAATCACACACCAAAATATTCATAAAGCATATGTGCACAAAACTAATACAGCAATATACTATTAAAAACATGTGACTGTATACTGCTGATGACATCAGTATAATCCTGCAAAGTTACCGTGAAATGCCACATAAGAATATGCAGTACATCAGTATTTAGAATATACTAGTGTGTATACCTAGTCAGAAATGGGTACACACCGCCAGGGGGGGGGGGGGAGAGAAGGGGGAGGGAGGGAAGGGAAAAAAACCACACAAAAAGGATAATTTTCCCAATAGGTAAGTGCAGAGTCCATGGATGGTGCAAGATCAAATATGCCTGTAGAAAGACAAAAAATTACCTTCTATTAAGGAAGCATTTTAAATTCTGTTGCTCATTAAGACCCATACCGTTGCTGGTATTTAAAGCATGTATCCAGAATGCTTCACGTCTCAATAAGAAAGTCTCCCTATCTGGAGTGAGAAAATGTGAAAAGATATAGTGCGCTACTACAATCAATAAAAGTGAGGTGATATAGTGATGTACAAAAAGAGGTGACCTTTAAACACGTAGAGTATATGGAACGTCTGCAGCTGTGGCACCAGGGATGGCTCAAATACCCCCTAATAGCAAACAGAAATACAAAAAAACACAGCGCACAACGCTCATAGTGCATTAAAAATTATATTAGTAACCACAAAATAAAGGTGAGTATTAAGCGTACATTTAGATAGAAAAAACAATCATTTCAGGGTTAATGTTACCCAAGCACCAACGGATGCCAATAGAGATGTCGTGGCTCTCTCCTTCTCAATCCCTCAGCCTCGGGGGTAGGGCCTGGGTGGTCTTCCAATCGGTTAGCTGTTAGTACAGCCCTCAGCCTCAAGGTAGTACTTAGGAGGTCTCCAGTTCAGCTGAACAGCAGTACAGCCAATTCGCCGTGCCAAGCAATAATGTCTTTCACTGTTCCAGTCTCTGTAGCAGCGGAGCACACGCTGTGGGGCGTCTATTTTTAATTTTTATGATTCTCCCGCTTTGGGGGGTGACTGAATTGACTACCGGTAGTCAGACTGTTACAGACCGAGCAGCTCATGCATCTAAAGTTACCCGGTCTGCCACCCTCCAGAAAATGAGGAGTTCTGTAGTTACCCTCATTATCTGCATGTATCAGGCTATCCGCCAGATTCCTCCCTCTTTTGAATGCCACCATTGGTGGTACACAGCAACTTTCAGATAATATATCATCATTTTGCAGAATATGCCAGTGTTTAAGACTGGTAGATTTAATAAAACCACCAGCTTGACTGTACGTAGTAAGCAGGAAGGAAAAGACTTGGATCACAACTATGAAAAAACGAGAACTGGAGGCTAATAGAAAAAATAACAAATTATTTATTGGGACATAACTAATTAAAAAGAGAAACCTCTCGCATGGTGCGCTTTATCAAAGAGTAGTTTCACTGGTCTTAATCAAACTCTTATATGGTTAGCACCGCCCACCTGTGTCCAGGTAAACACAAACCCCCAGGACACAAATTCCCTGTGAAATGAAACACAGGAAAGGGGCGTAATGCTCAGAGGGAAGAGATCCACATAGAGGGAATAAACAGGTAAAAAATTTATAAAAAAGACCAATCACATACAAAAGAAATATCAATAACACATATACTGCACCGACACACTTTATTCGAGCAAATACCCGGTATGTACCTGGCAGATACCTGGAATGCGCCACTCCTCACCTCTGACAAGCCCCGTTGCATTTGCCTTCCCAGCCTGGGTTCATGCCTGGCTGACGGGCGGCTGATCTGTTAAATGATAATGATTAGGATTTAATAGGCTGCAATGCTTCGCGTGTCTACCAGATGGCATAAATTCCTGAATTGTAATGCATTATATATTTATATACTGTGCAGTATTGCAGCCAGAGGGAATAAAATGCTTCAATCCCTGCTTGGAAAATACCTCAATGCACTCAGGCAGAAAACAGTCACAAACCTCAATACACCCGGGTATACCCGAATTCGTGGGACTAGCCGAGCTCGAATAAAGTGTGTCGCCAGTGTATATCAACTGTGGAAACATAAACATACACATGTCCAAATCTATAGTGAATATTCAATGTATATTTAACCCATTGATTTGTTCATTTTAATATCATAAGATGGCATATGAATGGTATATCATCAAACTCCTAGACACAATAGATATGGTTTAAAGGACATATGTAAAACACAATATTATTCTAGAAAAAAGTAAATATATAGTTAGAAAAAGGAAAACAAATAATAAATAATAAAGAAGAATAGATGCCAAAAGAAAATGTAGGACAATTGAATTCATTAATAAATATATATCTTATTTGATCACTAGAAAGCAGAAAAAAATGACAATAATAAATAACTTAATAAACAGACAATCATTATTATCATCGTGAGACGGAAGCATAGCAAGAATACTCATACAAAATGTTCATGAAAAATGTTTTAGATTTAAAATTTGTCCCTGAAGAAGCTCCTTTGCTGGAGGGAAACGCGCGTTGGACGCGCAATGTTGTCAGTCTCCTACTTGGAGCTGTTTTAATGTAGTGTCAGCAGTCTCCTGGCTCTAACTGTGTTGATCCCATTAGTTAGTTATTTATTTAATCCTTTAATTTTATAGTGAGTGTGCCTGCTTTCCTTGCACAGCACTGCCGTGTCTGGCAGGTCTATGCTGCAGTGTATGTACTAAGTGAACTTAAAGTGATTTGTTACCGGCGCTAACCACACCCAATCTGTGATAAAATAGTGCACAAAATTAAAATTCAAAATAAAATGTGTCAAGGTGATCACTGATCAAATTCTCAACCTTCCAGGAATGTGTACAGATTCCTTTCAATAGTAGCTTGTCCGGGATGGGAAGGGAGCGAAGATAGCAGGGATACACCATGAAAAATAAAAAATAAATGCATACAATAGTGTAATAAGTTCTTTTCAATCTGGATAAAACATGTATGTCTTGGCTCTATAGCAATGCCTACTTACAGCAGGTCAAAAGGTAAAAAGCATTGATCTACACAGCAGGTAGAAAGGTGTCAGGATCTTCAGGAACAACAGCCCAGGTTTACAGCATAAGAAATCAGCACCTCAGCTCAGACGTCAGTAGATGTGAGTGGATCAGAGACATGCAAAAGAAAGGCAGACCATAGTGTCGATCGTGCATAAAATTTATATAAACAAACAACAAATTTTAGGAATTGTACTCACATTGTGTACATAATCATAGTTCACATAAGGCTTTACTTGAGGCAAATGGAGTGCTGGTTCAGTGTGGAGCAGCTCACCGGGGATCTTCTCCTCAATGAATGCTCCTGAGGAAGTTGTCTAGTACGACGAAACGCGTAGAGCCACTTTCATTGCTGCAGCTGCTCTTTCTACTGAAGGCTTCAGAGTTGCTGAGTTCCCCCACCGTTTGCCTCCAAGACCGGATGCCGTCACCCCAACAGCGGATGTGACGTCAGACGCCATCTCCCACCCGGTCTGTTGTGAGTCTAAGGACAAGATCCCCGGTGAGCTGCTCCACACTGAACCAGCACTCCATTTGCCTCAAGTAAAGCCTTATGTGAACTATGATTATGTACACAATGTGAGTACAATTCCTAAAATTTGTTGTTTGTTTATATAAATTTTATGCACGATCGACACTATGGTCTGCCTTTCTTTTGCATGTCTCTGATCCACTCACATCTACTGACGTCTGAGCTGAGGTGCTGATTTCTTATGCTGTAAACCTGGGCTGTTGTTCCTGAAGATCCTGACACCTTTCTACCTGCTGTGTAGATCAATGCTTTTTACCTTTTGACCTGCTGTAAGTAGGCATTGCTATAGAGCCAAGACATACATGTTTTATCCAGATTGAAAAGAACTTATTACACTATTGTATGCATTTATTTTTTATTTTTCATGGTGTATCCCTGCTATCTTCGCTCCCTTCCCATCCCGGACAAGCAGTGTATGTACTACCATTATCACTGCATTTGCCAGCTTTATCACTCTAGCACTCTTATTTTAACACACTAAAGTCTCCATTATAGTGCGCAGTGCTGGCTGATCTAGCAAGGTAGCTGGACATTTAACCCATTGGCCACTCACTTGTGTACATCTATACACTTCCATTATTGGGTCTCACCGTTGCTCCAGAGGGGTTAACACCCTGACTCCTAGCAATCTGTGTCCTCCATATCCCACCATTATTAAGTGGTTAAATGGGATAGTATGAACTTATAACTGACGACAAGGTTGCCTGATAGCGTTGATTTAATATATTTTTAATTCACATTACACATTACTTTGGTAATATATGTTTTAAGTAAATTTATTAAAAGTTAATTTTTACACTGTTATGGTGTGCATTTAAGTGAATTCTTTTAGGGGGCACATCCATTTTGTGTTTCCCTTCACCTTTTCTAGATCCCATTCTGTATTAATTCCTGCAGGGGATAATGTATCCAAAGAATGGATCCAAAACATCTCCCGCTGGTTGAGGAGCTTTAATCTATCACCCCCTCTCATGGGCATGGGCACCAGTTCTACAGCAGAAAAATGAACATTTGATAGACCTCCTGAAGGACAGTCAGTAAAATGTTTTGAAACTGGTAACATGAAATCTTTTCTTTTAATGGAACGTATATGCTCCATGATTCTGTTTTTAACAGGGCGTATAGTGCAGCCCACGTACCCTTGGCCACAGCCACAGGTAAGAAAGTATATGACAAATTGTGAGTCACAATTAATAAAGGATGGGATCCTATAGTTCTTTTTAGAATAAATAGTCTTAATAGACTTAATTGGTTTCGCATAGCAGCAAACGCAACATTTTCCACATTTAAAAAAAACTTTTATTTTAAACAGATTTGTTAGACTTCTTAGAGTCAAACAATCTTGGAGAAAGATAGTCAGATAAGGATTTGGATTTCCTAAAAGTAATGGCTGGACCCTGGTTAACTGAACTATGTAGGTCCTTATCAAGAGTGAGGGTCCCCCAATGTTTATAAATGATAGAACGAATCTGTTCAGCCTGGCGACTAAACTGGGTGACAAATAGAGCAGACGTCACTCGATCCAATTCATGTTTCTTCTTGAACTTCACAGACGAGTTCGATAACAAATCGATCTTGTTTGTAGATTTGACACACAGATATGCTGCTTCAATATCAGTGTGATTATATTTTCTTTGAGCAAATCGAGTTTTTAATTCCTCTGCTTGATGCTCAAATAAATCGTCATTTGAACAAAGCCGTCTTAGTCGAAGGAATTCAGCCTTGGGTATACTTCGAATGATGATTTAGAATGACTGCTGTCTGCTTCCAATAAAGTATTACGTGAATGAGGCTTTCTAAAAATGTCCGTTTGAATAGTGCCTGTCGTGTCAATAAATAAAGTAATGTCTAAATAATTGATGTGATTCATGTGTTCTTCATAAGTAAATTTAAGATTTAAAGAATTAGTATTAAGTGTATGAATAAAGGCATGCAGTGATAATAAATCCCCATCCCAAATCATAATCAAATCGTCAATATACCGTTTATAGAAAATAATCTGATGACGAAAAGAATTATCAGCACCGAAAATGTGTGTGGATTCCCAAAGACCCACAAACAAATTAGCATAAGAGGGGGCAAATGACGTCCCCATAGCAGTACCCCGTGTCTGAAGATAAAATTGTGCATCAAAAGAAAAATAATTATGGGTGAGCAGAAACATAATAGAATCCAAAAGAAAGGCACGTAATGAAATGGACAATGTAGAAGCATCAAGAAAAAATTCCACTGCTCGAATCCCTTGCTCGTGATCTATGATTGAGTAAAGTGACATCACGTCCAATGTCACCCATCTAAAAGTCTTTTTCCAACTAACATTTTTTATATCTTAAAAACAAAAATAAAATAAATAACGAAAGAAAACAGAAATAGTCCTTGGCGCACTATCTGGTATATAAGCCTGACAGAAAAATGAAGTCCAAAGATCTTGGTAGTGAGGATTGTTGGTCCGGAATCCAATCGTACTCAAAGTCCTCTGAGGTGGTGGAATCAGATTTGTGCGAATGATGCTTTAATGCATGCCAGACCAATATGATTGGGTTCAAAGCTGGATCTTAATGAATGTTGCAGATGTGTTTTGGGGTCAATGTCTTGGAAGGACTGGTGACCACTCCAGATGTGAAGTATTCAGAAATGTTACGTTCTTCCCTCTGAGCAATAATGACCTTCTGTATGTAGACTCTCTAATATGAGGAAAAAGCCTTAATGGACTGGTCATGCACAGCTGCATCTAAAGACTTAGTAAACAATTATTTGGAAGT
This sequence comes from Ascaphus truei, assembly GCF_040206685.1. Lineage (NCBI taxonomy): Eukaryota > Metazoa > Chordata > Amphibia > Anura > Ascaphidae > Ascaphus > Ascaphus truei. The sequence goes on along the minus strand of NW_027456985.1, from coordinate 194,634 downwards.
CTGACAGGGAGGAGGAGTCAGACTTCCAAATAATTGTTTACTAAGTCTTTAGATGCAGCTGTGCATGACCAGTCCATTAAGGCTTTTTCCTCATATTAGAGAGTCTACATACAGAAGGTCATTATTGCTCAGAGGGAAGAACGTAACATTTCTGAATACTTCACATCTGGAGTGGTCACCAGTCCTTCCAAGACATTGACCCCAAAACACATCTGCAACATTCATTAAGATCCTGCTTTGAACCCAATCATATTGGTCTGGCATGCATTAAAGCATCATTCGCACAAATCTGATTCCACCACCTCAGAGGACTTTGAGTACGATTGGATTCCAGACCAACAATCCTCACTACCAAGATCTTTGGACTTCATTTTTCTGCAGGTTTATATACCAGATAGTGCGCCAAGGACTATTTCTGTTTTCTTTCATTGTTTGTTTTATTTTTGTTTTTAAGCTATTGTTGTACTTACCTTGTGGATAGGTTTGTGGTTTTTCAATCCTTAGGCAGCCGTCTTCTCAGTTTGTTATATTAGTCTGTAGAATTCACTAGTTTATTGTTGTATCTTTGTAAGGGAATTCCAACATTTAGAGCACTTATCCATCATTATCGTGTATTGTTAAGTTAGGCTAATAGGTTAAGCGCTTAGTATATGTTTAGTTTAATTTTTTCTATCATAACATTTTTTATAGCGGATAAAAGATCCATAGAATCTCTCAGAAAAGAAGGCAGATTTTTTACCAGTGGCTGTAAAAAACCATCAATGTACTGTAGCGTGATAACCCATCTCCCAAAGATCCAATACTGGCCACAATGGGCCGCCCAGGAGGGCGGACAAGTGACTTATGGATCTTTGGGAGATGGTGGAAGATGGGCACAATAGGTGAGGCATTGTAGAGAAACTCATATTCCTTTGTGTTAAGTACAAATACACTGGCGACACAGTTTATTACACTGCGGCCAGATCCGCAAGCCGGGAGATTTCCCGGCTTGCTAGTGGCCGCCCCTCGGCGTGCCGCGCGTCATAGACGCGCGGTCACGCGTCTTCGGGAGCGTGCGCCCCCTGCACGCGCGTCCAGGGGCTCCCCGAGGGAGCCCTGGTGTCCCGCGATCGCGGGACAGCGGCAGGGGGTTCCGGGGGACCCGGCGGACCCGGCAGCGGTAGGGAGAGCGCCCCGATCGGAGGGCGCTCTTCCGCTGCTTCGGCGTGCGCCCGTCACTCTCGGGCGCGCGCCAGGCTACTGCTGCGGCACAGAACGGGCAAATGCTCGAATAAACTGTGCCGCAGCAGTAGGGCCTTTCCTTCTTCAAGAATCTCTTTCAAAAGGTGTAAAAACTCACATGTGGGATCATGTCAATTTTGTATAAGATTCAACATCCTCAAGTAATCTAAGTGCCTCTGCCTGATAATCTGAAGAAGAGGGCACCACAATGGCCCCTCCCTTATCAGCCTTTTTGATTGTAATAGACCTATCTTCCCTGAGGGCAATCATCTCCTGGAAGTCAATATCTGACAGATTCGTTTTATTTAAAGAGGGAACCCCCCGGGGTACAATACCCCTAGCCAATAACCTGAGATCCCTCTCAACCAGCTTCTCAAAGGTCTTAATATTATGATTGTTAAAAATATGAGGGCAAAAGGTTGATTTCTTCTTAAGACCTAAGTGTAATTGCCCAAAGAAGCTGAATGAGGAAGGGATCTCAGGCTCCAAATCCTGATTTTGTTCATCATAAAGATCTCTAAGATCTGATAAAGCACATTGTTCACGAAATGAATGCAAATCCAAATTCTCCATTGAAACATCAATACCATCAACATTCTCAGCTAGACCTCTATCAGTGGAATATAGTGGAACCTCTGTTGTCCCTTTTTTCTATTAAAATATTTTTTAAGAGACAATTTGCGAATTAATTTTTGGAGATCAATGATGGTATTGAATAAATTAAAATCTTGGTATGGGGCAAAATTTAAACCTCTATTTAGAACCGCAATCTGGTCATCTGTAAGAGTCTTATGTGAAATGTTGATAACATTATCCACAACTTCTCCTATGCATATTTCTTTCTTTTGCTCGATCCCCCGGATCCCCCTCCCCCCTTCTCTTCTTTGATGATCTCCTTGTCCTCTTTCGTTTTTTGACTCCTTTTGAAACAAGGAGTATGAAGGTTTATCTTCTTTCCGAGAGGGCATCATAACAGATTTTTGTGAAGAGTCGGTTTCAGGGGAGGTAGATCTAACTCGCCAATTATCATCATCATCACAAAAGGAAACGCCTAGTGAACGACTCTCATAGTCAGAACCATCTGACTCAAAACTGGAAGCGTTTCCATGGCGTTTTAGGATGGATTTATTCGGGTTCTTGGAGTCACCTTGTTTTTTATTATTCTGATATTTAGAACCAGATTTTGGTTGTGGCTTTTGTGCGTTTGTAGTGTAGCGTTGCCATATATAAACTTGCTGCTTCTCATAGTCTATCTTGTCCCTATCAAACTTTTGTTGTTTCTTAATCATTAGAGACTTTTCCATAGCACCCACGTTGCTTAAAAGTGTTTGGTCATATTTAATAAAATTCTCCATTTTTCTGCAACCTTTCAATTTATCCTGTAGGACTTTCACATTGGCTCTCACTTTCTTTTTTTTAATTTAGCTTATACTTAATGATCAATTTGATTAGCTTAAATGAGCAATGATCTAATATGGCTTTCCAGTCATTCTCAAAATCTTTATTAATAAAGCCAAAGGACGGTACCTTTTTCAAGCGTAAGCCTCACGGAATCCTTTTAACTCTAGCATAGTTCTCAAGAGTGGTAATGTCCCACCAATACCTAATGTCCTGTGATAACAGTTTTTCCAATGTAAGGAAGTGGGTAATTAAGTCAGCAGGCTCTTCACAGATGAAATTAGCACCTTCATCAAAAACTGACTCTGCCCTCCTCTGACGGTGAGTGTCTCCACAGTTAAAGGCATAGGTATCAGTAACCCCTTCCTCATCCTCCACTTCTACATAATCTTCCATAATAAAAAACACACAGGATAGGAATAGCACGAATACTCACTCCAGAGAAATAAAAAAAAATGTTCCACAGAAAGAAAAAATGTGAATAAATAGATGCCACAAAAAATAAATAAATAAATGGTTAGAAAAAAAAATAACGATAGCACTCCAGTTCTCAAATCACCAATTAAGTGATTACATACATATTCACGGGGTATAAGCCTCTTCTTATAATGTCAATAATGAAAGTCTTAATTCCAGGCTGAGCAGCCGTGGCCAAACCAGCAATATGCGAAGCAGAGGAAAAGACCTCCCAGCCCAATGTTACAATCCTGGTAGATAGCGTGTATCACGCGCATGCTGTATTAACCCCCAGCAAAATGAATCCTTAGAGGGACCAAGGGCCCATCGTGTCCAGTGTTTTCCCGTTCAATGTGATCAAGGATTCATCACAGCTACAGTGCTTATTCCTACATGGTTGGTCTCCGATGTGCTGGGGGTTAATACAGCCTGCGCGTGATACACGCTGTCTACCAGGCTTGTAGCGTCGGGCTGGGAGGTCTTTTCCTCTGCTTCGCTTATGACTGTACGTAGTGGTAAATACAAGCCTGTCCTCCTTCTTATTTTTGGTAGCACTTACCTCTTTATCCAGTGCCCGGTCTAACACAGCAGGAGGATATCCCCTAGCCAGGAATCTACTACGTAGTTCTCCAATAGCTGGTTCAATATTATCCTTCCTGCTCGTGATTTTGCAGACCCGGACTTTCTGTGAAAAAGGTAATGCATCAATAAGAGAAGGAGGATGATGGTTATCTGCCCTTAAAATGGCATTTCTGTATGTATCCTTTCTAAAAAGATCAGTATGTAACTCCCCATTAGTCTGTGTAATGAGGACATCTAAAAAAGAGAGTTGCTGTGTACCACATCATCTGAAAAACACGGTGGAGGCAGTGATGGCATGGGCATGCATGGTTTACAATGGCACTGGGTCACTAGTGGTTTTTGATGATGTGAACGAAGACAGAAGCAGCCGGATGAATTCTGAAGTGTATAGGGATATATTGTCTGCTCAGATTCAGCCAAATTCAGTGAAGTTGATTGGACGGCGCTTCACTTTACAGATGGACAATGACCCAAAACATACTGCGAAAGAAACCCAGGATGTTTTTAAGGCAAAGAAGTGAAATATTCTGCAATGGCCGAGTCAATCACCTGATCTCAACCCGATCGAGCATGCATTTCACTTGCTGAAGACAAAACTTAATGCAGAAAGACTCACGAACAAACAACAACTGAAGACAGCTGCAGTAAAGGCCTGGCAAAGCATCACAAAGGAGGAAACCCAGCGTTTGGTGATGTCCATGCGTTCCAGACTTCAGTCATTGCCTGCAAAGGATTCTCGACAAAGTATTAAAAATTAACATTTTATTTATGATTGTGTTAATTTGTCCAATTACATTTGAGCCCCTGAAATAAGGGGACTGTGTATGAAAATGGTTGCAATTCCTAAACGTTTCATACGATATTTTTGTTCAACCCCTTGAATTAAAGCTGAAAGTCTACACTTCTATTGCATCTCAGTTGTTTCATTTCAAATCCATTGTGGTGGCGTACAGAGCCAAAATTATGAAAATTCTGTCAGTGTCCAATTATTTCCGGACCTAACTGTGTGTGTGTGTGTGTGTGTGTGTGTGTGTGTGTGTGTGTGTGTGTGTGTGTATATATATATATATTTTTTAATGATAGGGATGTAAAGTAGGTTTGTAAATGAAAAAAAAAAATATGAAACCCTTAATACAGCTGAATCCCGTTATAACGCGGTGCTCTTGGTCCACATAATGAGCACGTTATAACCAGGATCGCGAAATGGTCGGCGCAATCAGGAAGAACGGTTCTGCGAGGACTTACCCGGCATCTGCAGCTCTCTCCACTTCATCAGGCTCCGAGGTGCTTACATACGCTCTCCCAAGCTTTCAATTTGACTGACTTTTGAGCGCAGGAGGGTCACATGACCCTTCTCTGATCAATGACAGCCCAACAGTGAATACATTTTATATAATACACATGCGGGAATTGAACCCTGATCACCCATGGACTGCACTGTGCAGTAGATGTTACGTTTGTTTATAGAGTCAGATTCATCACACCAATACTGTGGTGTAGCAGCTAGAGAATTGCACCAGCATATGAAAGATCATGGGTTCAATTCCCGCATGGTGTAGGGGTGTGTGTATATATGTGTATCAGCGTGTGTCTGTTAGCAATAATGCATTGAATATTATATAAAAATAAAACCTTGGAGATGTTTTTAAATCGGGAGCCACGCTCAGACAGCATTAAAAGCGGATTCGCGCTATAGCAGATTGCGCTATAACGGGGTTGAGCTGTACTAATATTTTGACCAACGGGTTGGAGTAAGCCATGCTTCTTATCTGTACCAACATTAAATACCCAAGGGTTTAAAGATTGGTACATGTCTGGAGTGTTTATATCTAGCTAGCTCCAACACTGTCCTGGGTTTCCATTACTCAATGCAATAACGCCGGGTCTCTCAGCTAGTGCAATATAAAAAAATGTTTTTTTTTTTTTTCAACTTTAAATTTTTATTGGAAAGTACAAATACAGCCAATGTTCCACAGCCCATTATTACATTTCCAGTTTTGTTAAACACATGTAATGACGCCTCGAAGACACATCCACTTAACAGTTTACAAACAAGACCAGACGAACTTGACAAGGGGACAGGGAAAGAGGTTAGGGGTGGGAGGGAGGTGGTAGGTTGCCAGGCTCTGGTGCAGTTTTTTAGATATCTCTTGTTCAACCTTTTAGGCAATAGCTAAGGGTTTTAACTGGGACAGGTTCTTCTGAGGTTTCTTTCTTTTATTTGTTTTTCCCTATTCTATGACTACATGAAGGTCTGCTAACTGTGCGTCGCTGAGTCGTGTTGTCTAATCTGCCCTTAAAGGAGAACGCACCTAGTTTAATTAGTGCAAGATTGAGGCGGCGTCCACTCCTGGGATGTCTACCTGGGTCAACCATGGATCCCAGACCTTTAATTGTTCCATCCGGCAGACATGCCAAATTCTGTTTTTGATCTTAGGGATAATTGGTATCTCCTGCTGTTTCCATAATGCTGCGATCTCACATCTTGTGGCTGTAGCAAAATGCGCGATTAATTTATGCGACGCATTTGACAGACCCTGGATCCGCATGCCCAATAGGAACAGCCACGGGTCCAGGGGGATCTCCAAATCGAGAATCCGCTGAATCCAATCTCTGATTTGTTCCCAAATAGGGGCCCCCTTAGTGCAAGACCACAACATATGTCGGAGGTCAGCTGCTTCCCCACACTGTTTAGGGCAGAGAGGGGAGTAGCCTTTTACAAATTTCGCTAAGCGCGTCGGAGTGTAATACCACCTCATAAGGACTTTATATGCGTTCTCCTTTAATGTGGTGCAGATTGAGCTTTTCGCCGCCGCCTGTATAATTCTGTCCCATTCGTCGTCCTCTAAAGTCTCTCCTAGGTCTGATTCCCAGTGTCTCATGTAACTCAGTCTATTGTCAATGGGCGACTTCTGGCAGATCACTTCCCTGTACATTCTAGATGTGAGTCCCCTTGTGTCCGTATCTCTGGAACACAGCTGCTCAAAATTTGTTCGCGCCGGTCGAATTGGCGTTTTATTGTAGAAATCTCTGATCTGAAGGTACCTAAAAAATTTGTTTGGGATATTCTTAGAGGATTTAATTTGGTCAAATGTTTGTATGGTCGTTATGCCCTCCAGATCTTTTAGACGGGAGAAGCCCTTCTGAGTCCATATCAAGAAATTTTTGCTATTCAGGTCCGGAGCGAAGTCTGGGTTGCCCACTATTGGTGTCATTAATGATGTTTTGGTAGTCAAATTACATTTGAATTTCGTGGCCTCCCAAACTTATAATGAATTGACCATGGTCTGCAGCGGATTGTTCATCTTGCGTACCCCTTCTCTGGGTAGCCAGATTAAATTTCGGATTTCAATTGGTGCACAGCATCTCTTCTCCAACTCAACCCATCTCCGTAGGCTTGGGTCTGTGTGCCATTGGAAAATCTGCCCTAATTGGGCTGCTTTATAGTAGGCCTGCAAGCAAGGCACCGCTCACCCTCCGCAGGATGAATGGGACGTTTTAATATTCCTTTAGCAATTCTTGGGTTTTTCCCGTTCCAAATAAATTTTATAATTTTTGACTGGAGGGAGAGGATGTCCGCCTGCACCAAAGGGATAGGGAGACTCTGGAAAAGATATAGCATCTTTGGGAGGAGATTCATTTTCACGCTATGTATCCTCCCAATCCATGAGATGCTCCCCTTCATCCAGGTTCGGAGATCCTCCCCCAGCGTCTTTATGATCTTGGGGAAATTTGCTTTATATAAAGTTTTGTACTCCCTTGTGAGATAAACCCCTAAATATTTGATAGCGGAGGGTTGCCATTTGAACTGAAAATTGAGGTCAATCAGTTTTTCAACTTCTTTTGGTAGATTAATATTGAGGGCTTCTGATTTAGACTGATTGATCTTAAATCCCGAAATTTGGTTAAATTTGCCCAGTATGTTGAATACATTTGGGAGAGATGTGAGAGATTTGGTTATTGTGAGAATGACATCGTCCGCATATAGAGCGGCTTTGTGCATTTGGTCTCCCACAGGGATACCAGAGATATCTGGGTTATTTCTGATGTGTGCCGCCAAAGGCTCTATACATAAGGCGAACAGTAGTGGCGACAGCGGGCATCCTTGACGTGTTCCGCTTTTGATTTCAAACTGTTCTGAGGGGAAACCTTGATATCTCACTCTTGCTGTTGGGTTTTTATACAACGCCAGGATGGCCTGCAGGAGGCGTCCCTCAAAGCCAAATGCTCTCAGTGTTTCCGATAGGTAGGGCCAATCTATTCTATCGAAGGCTTTTTCAGCGTCCAGACTTAACACCATGGAGTGAATTTTTTCTTTTTGGGCCAGATCAATTAGGTCAATAATTCTCCTGGTGTTATCTGCCGCTTGTCTACCTCCGATAAACCCTACTTGATCCGTGTGAATTAACCCGGGAAGAACACTACCCACCCTGTTGGCTATAAGTTTAGAGTATATTTTGAGGTCCAAGTTAATCAGTGAAATGGGCCGGTAGCTCTTACAGTCTGCCGGGTCCTTTCCGGGTTTATGGATCACCGATATTGAGGCTTGGAGCATTTGTGCTGGGAATGAGGCCCCTGCTAAGATTTCATTGAATAACTTTAACATGTGGGGGGCTAGAATTTTTAAATATTTATTGTAATATAAGTTCGAAAAGCCATCTGGCCCTGGGGCTTTAGCCGGTTTTAGTGCTTTGATGACCCCAGAGAGTTCCTCCATTGTGAAGTCCGACTGGAGTGCCTCCCTTTCGCATCTCTTCAAAATGGGTAAATGTGCCTCTATTAAGAAGGTCCGTAAATCCTCCTTTGTTTTCGGATTATGGGTTACCTTATCTCCATTGTATAATATTTCGTAATACTTTTTGAATTCCCCTGCTATGTTCGCTGGGATGGAGGTAAGGTCCCCATCTTGGTTTCGAATTGCGTGAATGTGATAGTTTGGAAGCTTGTTTTTTTAGCTTATTGGCAAGTAGTGTGTCAGGCTTGTTAGCTTTTTCATAAAATTTCCGCTTGGACCAGGTCAATTCCTTCTCGGCCTGGGCGGAGAGGAGGAGGTTAAGACTAGTTTTAGTGGCTAGTATTTGAGTTAACGTGTGGGCATTCTTATTTTTTTGTGGAGGGAGGAAAGCTCTGCTAGCTGTTCCTCTAGCTTCAAAATTTTTCCCTCCCGTTCTCTTTTCCGTTTAGCGGCCAGATTCATAATGACCCCCCTGAGGGTAGCCTTATGGGCCTCCCACAGTCTGGAGTGCGTAGCCACACTCCCCTCATTCTCCTCGAAGTATTGTGTGAGCTTTTCCCCAATTTCCACCTGTAGGGCTGGGATTTTCAGCAAGATTTCGTTTAGTTTCCAGTTCGCTCTAGGTCTGTCTAGTGGGATTAGTGTGCACCGCAGCTCTATAGATGCATGGTCTGACCATGAAATATCATGGATCTCGGTGCGAGAGACCCCAGGGACCATTCTGTTGGATACAAGGAAGTAATCTATCCTGCTATATGTGTCATGTGGGTGTGAGTAGAAGGTGTATTCTCTCAGTCTCTGGTGTTGTTCCCTCCAGATGTCGAGTAGTTGGCAGTCACGTAACCCTTTTTTAATTGTTAGTATGTCAGATCTGTGTGTAATATTAGTGGATGAACATCTGTCAAGGTCCTCCCGTAGTGCCCTGTTCAAGTCTCCAGCGACAATGATATTACCTCTGGCCACTTTGTTGAGTTTCCCAAAGAAGGTAGAGAAAAAAACGGGGGCCGTCTCATTAGGGGCATATATTGTTGCTAGAGTAATTGGGAACCCTTGGATTGCACCTCTTACTATGAGGAATCTGCCCTCTTTATCTTTGAAAGTCCTATCGGGTACGAACGGTATTCTTTTATGAATTAGTATGGCCACCCCTTTTTTTTTGACTTTCGCGGAAGACAAAAAGTGTGTCGGGTAGTCCTTATCCAGGAATTTGGGGTAGTTGTCTTGAGAGAAGTGTGTTTCTTGCAGAAACAGAATTTCTGCCCCTTTACGCTTATAATCTCGGAAGGCGATTCTGCGTTTAACCGGGCTGTTAAACCCCTTAATGTTATGTGATACTAGCCTGAGTTCCTTACTCATTTAAAAGTATGAGATGACTTTGCTGCCGATATCTGTTCTTGATTGATGCACCTGGACCACAATCCCGACCTCCTCTTCTTCTCGAACTGCAATACCTCACTTCACCACCTACAGCAATACACAAGGGGGAGCACACAAGAGGGTACACCTGGGGGGACACAACAAACACTAGACAAGACAAAAGACAGTAGAATTCTCGTCGTCTCGGCGACGTCGCCTCCTTGACGAGATCACCGCCTTTGGGAAGCTGGACTCCTCTCCAACCGCCCGGAGGAAACGTGGGATGAAGTTCACTCACCCACCGCGTCCAGTCCCAAAGGACTTCACTAGGGCCCAGGAGATCCACCCTCCTCCCCCCTAGTGCGTGGCCCATGCGGATTTTTGAAGCAGGTCACTCCCCCCCTGTTAGGTCCAGTCTACCTGACCAGACCTTAGAGCAGGCAACTTCTTCTACTCGACCCGGGGAGATTCATCACGCAGCTGCTATATGCTTCTGGTCTCAGATATGATAGTCGAGCTCGGAGAAGCAAAGACTCAATGCACACACGGTAGCCGAGTCATCACCTCTGTTTAATATGTCATCAAGGCAGTTCTTTTATACCCAAGACAAGGACAATACATCGTGTGTCAATTTCATACATCTGTTACAAATTCAGTTCCCATGTATAGATCATACATCTAAAATGACATATATCATCTGGCCTAAATTAGTAGAAATAGGGATCAAAGGTCAATAACTACTAATGGGGTCAGAAACAAGACTAGAGGTCTTGTTTCTTATAATCTTGTTTCTTATGTAATAGATATCCTGGGACAGCTGGTCTAAAGCTGAAATACTTTTACCATCTAGTCTTCTTGCGAAAATAAAGCTTGACACATATTTATTTTAACCTGTTCAGTCCCTGAAAAGAACAGAGCTGGCAGATACAGTTTTTAACCTTACATTCCCTCCTTTTGTTCTGGAAGAACAATCCAATCGACCAGTCCCATTTATTCTTCTACACACCACTCAGGAGAGGAAAAACTCCAAGGGAGAAACCTCTAAGAGACCATGGGGATGCAGAAACCTATCTCTTTTAGGTACCTCGTTTGATAATCAGAGATGAACATATGGGTGGTTGACGAGTACCAAGACTATTGGTATTTCTCGCTCTCATTGTGGGAAACATATACATAACTGTAGAGCTAGAAGCAGAAGCAGCTTTCTTTTGGCAAAAATAGAGCTGATTACACTTTTAGCCATCTGAATTAACATATACACACAAAGTAATAAACTTGCGATTGCCATGATTCCATAAAGAATTTTCATTCCCAACGCACCTAGCCAATTTCCAAGACCAAATGTCCAATCGAACCCTTTTGGTTCCTCTCGCATTCTAGATTGAATTTCTGGTAGAGTGTCCATGTCATGATGTATACTTTTTGATTGGTCATCAATATAAACACAACATTCTTTACCTACTAACTTACAAACCCCTCCTTGTGCTGCCAACAGATAATCTAGTGCCATACAATTTTGCAATACTGTTGCTCTAATTTGTTGCTATTTGCTACTGAGTCTTAAAATAGCATCTTTAGTATCGTTAAAAACGGCATCTATATTGACTACTAAAAAATCCCCTTTTGCATATAAATCATACATTCCTAAAAAGGTATTAGACCTCCCGCAACTCTCTTAACTGAGCTACTTTTAATAATTAATGCCTTTCAATTTCGTATCCTTTGCTTAGGTAGGAGGAACATTATTTAAATTCTATTTCTGAGCATAAGTGGGGGTTGGTGTGGGTTAATATTTCCTAGGAGCGACTGCCCAACACATACATCTTACATACTACATTTACTCAGAATATCGGAACAGACAAAATGGATACCATGGTCAAAATGGATGACTTGTGATCCTTTCCTTGTGGTTGACACACACCCTTCCCACCTTCCTCATATCCAATCTTCTCAGCCCCCTCGTATCCTTTAGAGACAGTCTTTTTAAAGAACGGTTAACCATATCATTGTCCTGCTGGACCAAAAAAATAGTCCCATAGTGCATAACTTGATTCCTATCTGGCCATTGTATCGGCCCAGTTGATTTCTTTTTTGGTCTCTTCTTCTGGGGGACTGCTGACATTTTCATCACCAAAAAGAGACATAGCATCGGTGGGGGGGTTGCAACACACTTCTGGACCAAAGTATTGCTGTTCATAACACAGAGAGTAATGAGTAGGACAAACATACATACAAAAACATCCACTAGCTTCGCTCCCAGCGAAATAATCTAACCACCAAGTCCCAACAAATCCCAACCCTCATCTCTACCTTTAAACACTAAAATCACTTTCCCAAATAACATAACCTGGTCTAGTTGCAGGATAATACTTTATCTATCCTTCTATCACAGAGTCAATAACTTCCCTAGGGCAAAGTCGTATTTCTACTCCCTTCGTAACCAGTTTCTTTTATATATATATAGTTCTACAAATATCTTATAGCATTCTTGTCTTTTTCCAAGGGGTTAAATATAACTCTCGTGTTCCTGGGGTGCAACTTATTGGGTATGGATAGTACATTGGGTTACATTGCACATAAGATGTGGGCTTTGTTTACCAGGATTCCATTATATAACAAGAAGGTGTGCATATATGCTATACACAGGACAATAAAACAAAAGACATATTATTAAACAAAATATTCCTGTTACTACCCTATCATCTTAATGTGAATACCACTTATATAAACCTAACAGCATAAACATTGTAATTAAAATAATAAAACCTGTAAAAAAGGTTATTAAAAAGTTCAAAGTTCATATATTGAGGTCCGGATTTCTCGTACGAACTTTTCTCCTTCTTTGGTTAGTGCCGGGTTTTATTGTGACCCAATACACCAACTGAAAATAACTGTGTCTTTAGGCCTTCCCTTCTGTATTGAGGTTTAATTTTGAAGCGACTGTGGGTGCACTTATGTAACATGGATCCAGGAAAATACTCTGACGGGGTAGCATCTGGAATGGGCCTCTCCACTTTAGATGAAAAGCGCTTTTGCGTCACCTTTATCTTCATCTAATTAGAAGGACTGCACCTGAACATGAGACACTCAAACAATTGCATTAGTTTCACACAATAGACGCTGATTAAAATCGTCTGTTTAGAGCATAATCATACAACATTAAATCTAAAATGTACCTGGGGTGACCATTGGTCTTCCCATGAGAAAAATTCTTTCTGATTGTCACGGTAGGCCAGGCCAAATACACCTTTATATTTAAGGGATCAGTCACAAGGCAAAACAGGCAGAAAAATACATTGCGGTTTATTCGGATAGGACCTTGGAAACACACAGAAACACAAGAAACAGAGAATATACTTTGGGGGACCTTATACTTATTAGGGAAATAACTTGGGGGGATTTGGGCTCAAAATCCAGAAGTCTGGGGGACACAGGGAAGCCCTGGTGTAATTCACCCTGCGCACTGTCAAATCATGCCTGCTTGCTGGGGAAAATTAAGTGACTACCAGCACTTTGGACCCCTCACTCCTGCAACCATAATAATTATATTTCCACCCAAATATCCCCCTAAAACTGACACACAAAATTTCACAGTTCAAGGGCTAATGGAACATGACATAGGAAATAACAGGGTCAGTTCACTTTCAAGCACTCCATATCTGAGCTGGGGCATTGGAATGCTTATTCACATGCTAATTCACCAACCTGGGTTTAAATCACAGGACAAGCACAATGCATTGTATGTTTAAAACACATACAACCAACATGTAGACACAAGAGCTTGCACTCCACCATTTGCACCTATCATGTGGGGTTCTAAAACCTTCTCTTCTCTAAGACACCAGCTAAGAATACCTTGCTGACAGGCCAAAATATCCCCTCCGTTTTCTATCATGTGCCAGGAGACTGCTCTGCAGCTATTTCTCATAAGGGGCCACCCATACAAGGCAATCCACTTATAAACTCGCACAGACAGCTGCAGTCCCATGAGGCAAAGGGAATACACAGAGAATGCATTAACTAGCCCACTGGTCTTACACAGTTAATCCCACATACACAATTCCTATCTTATACCCCTATGGGGGACAGTATCAAAGGGAAAAATTATAGGCAACACAGTAAGGTACAATATTAGACCCAAGAGCTGACAATCTCAGCCCTTGCCATTCGGTTTCAGGGGCAGCCAGCAATAATAACAGCAATAACACCCTCCTTTTGTTCACTTTTATTACATGTGAACAATATCACATAAAGGATAACAGCATTTAAAGCATAACCTTAATGGAATTGCTTGATGTATAGCAAAACTAACCTGAAACCTTTGGGTATAAAATTTACATTAAAAATCTCAAAAAAAACCCTACTGAATATAAATATAATCTGCTATAGTCTTCTGACAGAAACTTTTAGAACACAAAATAACATCTGGTTTGCTGAAAGAACAACCTGTAGCATAAAAACCTCATAGACACAGATTTAAAGGTGGGACACATTTGAGAGAAAAAGATGGTTAAAAAATGATAAAATATTAAATATTTGATCAACTTTGCAGAAAAATAATTCCACATAGAACCCTCTAATACTGGCAGACCTGGCTATGGTCAGTTTTCCTTGTCCATTGCTTTACTGCTATTTCAGGGTCTGCACACTTATACGTACATCAGCACTAGAGTTTTTTTTTTTTTTTTTTTTTTTTGTGCTGATTACATTGGACTAGTGGTTACTTTATCCACTTCACTGTTCGCACTGCAAGACACTAGTTTAGTGATTCTATGCAGTTAATCAGTGATCCAGAACATTACATTGTGCTCATACTATAGGTTCTGAGCATTTAATATCTGTTTTAATTCCCATCATTTTACACGGATATTAAAGATTTAAGTTTTAACCACTTCATAACCCACCCACCAGGTGTTTAGAGTGCTCTTTCTAGGTTACTGTCCTTTGTTCATTTGAACTCTATATTAATCAATTTATAACTGTTTCCATTTCAAGCCATATACCAAGCTCAAAATAACTCTCTGGGCTTCCTGCCAGAACCTTGTAACAAAAAAAAAGGTTAATTACTGGTTACTGCAATACAATTTAGGACAGCTTGAAATATGCAGCTCGTCACAGAGCCCGATAATGTTACTGGTATTCAAAAATTAAAACTGGATCTTTGTTTAACAGAATATTATAGACTTAATATATACTTTAGACAGTTTTAGTTACTGGTTATACACAAAAAGAGCACAGAGTGCAGACACAAAACAAACAGAATTTTACGCTTCATTCACACATTCAACCAGTTTTTACAAAAATAACAGACACATATTTTCTCACCTATTCTAATAAATAGGAAAACAAAACAATTTGATCCTGCAGACTAAATTTATAAAGATATCCTTTTTTTTATATATCATAATTAACTTTTTTAACTAATTTTAAAATGCTGAGCTTCTAGTTAGCTTTGTGTCTAGAATATATTTCGCCTGTTATTTCTATATAACATATTCACCTGATTTTATCTGTGGAGATTTAGAGAAAAAGAATTGTAATTCTGTTTAAGGAAATAAATCGCCTGGCCAGTACGATAAACATCCTTATTATTCCAGTGACAGAACTGTATACAAAAATAATTAATCCTTTCTTTATTCTTTTTTTCTCCACAGATACCCAAAACTTTCCCCTTTCCAGTATTAATTAGTTTATATTATAATGGGGGTGTACTCCTTTTAAAAATTAAATTTCAACATGAGCAATTAATTATATTCTTATTTTAGAAGCACTTGCCCTGAATAGTAATTTTGTATACATACAATAAACCGTTTTTCTGATTATTCAATGCAAATAACACTTTCATATGGATAGAATTCACTCAGATTCTTACAAGCACACACACAGGGATTACATACAATCAACCTTTTTATCATATTCATGCCTGAAAATGTAATAAAAACATTCTAATGGAAAAAGAAACCTATACCTGTTATACTCTTGTTTTCCACTTTTCAATTCAGACGGGAAAATATTATTAATTCAACTTAATATACACTCATACTTGGTTAATGTGGCACAAATAATTTGGGTTTGCATGTCTTAAAATTAAATTGGAAAAATTATATGTTTCTGTCTTTCTCTCTCCTAAGAGCTCTGCTGACTTGCTAACAACATTTCAACAAAAAGAAAACCATCTCTGTAACTTGTCCTATAAAACAAAATTCTTATTATTTCAACTTTCTAATTCTTGTCTCTCTCTTTTTTTTTTCTCTGTCTGTCTTCAACATTCCTGTTCCTTTCCTGTGTAACAAATCACTGGGGGAAAAAAGGTGGGGGCTAGAGCGGTTTATACATGCAGGCAACGTGAGAGGGAGACAGACAAAAAAAATCTTTTATCTTCCCAGCTTTGTTGCTGTGCTTGAGAGTTAATTGAGGCACCTATGCCACACTGCATTCATCCATAAGGGTTATTTTAACTCATCCTACAGTACATTTCTTCATACAGTATACCTATAATCCCATAAACAACTTATAAAGGAATTTTATCTTAACAAGCATACAATAAGGTTAGTCTTATCATTCTTAATATCTTAACCTAAACAATTATTAGCTTATCCTAAATTACCATCATATCTGAGACACCATATCAGTACAGCCCGTTTCAATTAAACAAATGGGACTCCAACCCTTTGTTATATAAATCGGAGACTCAAACTCTCGATTCTCAATTAAACAATTGGGACTCCAACCCTTTGTTATATAAATCGGAGACTCAAACTCTCGATTCTTCTGCCCTATAAAATTTAGGTTCTTTAGATTCGCAGAGAAACGGTGAGAAACAATAAAAAATGTTTTTCTCACCTTTTTTCTGTGCAAATCCCACTTTTTTCTGACACCATTTGTTAGGTCCAGTCTACCTGACCAGACCTTAGAGCAGGCAACTTCTTCTACTCGACCCGGGGAGATTCATCACGCAGCTGCTATATGCTTCTGGTCTCAGATATGATAGTCGAGCTCGGAGAAGCAAAGACTCAATGCACACACGGTAGCCGAGTCATCACCTCTGTTTAATATGTCATCAAGGCAGTTCTTTTATACCCAAGACAAGGACAATACATCGTGTGTCAATTTCATACATCTGTTACAAATTCAGTTCCCATGTATAGATCATACATCTAAAATGACATATATCATCTGGCCTAAATTAGTAGAAATAGGGATCAAAGGTCAATAACTACTAATGGGGTCAGAAACAAGACTAGAGGTCTTGTTTCTTATAATCTTGTTTCTTATGTAATAGATATCCTGGGACAGCTGGTCTAAAGCTGAAATACTTTTACCATCTAGTCTTCTTGCGAAAATAAAGCTTGACACATATTTATTTTAACCTGTTCAGTCCCTGAAAAGAACAGAGCTGGCAGATACAGTTTTTAACCTTACACCCCCACTCCTGCCTCGCTCTTCCTGAGCTTGAATGAATAAAACCTAACATATACTATGCATAACCAGAGTCTGTCCCGGCTTTGTTCACCCCTGTAGTGTATCAGGCTAATCCCTCGGTGTCATGGCCTCAGCAACCTGTGTTTCTTTGCTTCTCCTCCAGTTCTCGTCCCCCTACTTGAGGTCTGGTCCCCGGCCACGGTGAAGCTGTCACCAAATAAAGAAACTCACCCCCGAGTGAAAGAGCGGTGATCCCCGACACCCCAACTACAGATGTCCAGTGATCAAGCAACCTGCGCTGAAACTGAATCCCTGGTGAGAAAATTTGCGGCCTACCTTTCTGATGATCGCGGCCCCCGACACAAGATGGCGAAGCAGCTCTAGAAGGCGGGAATCCACAGTGAACCGCAGGAGCAGGAAGAGAGCGGTGAGCGGGAAACAGGAGCGGGCGCACGCACCTCCGCACTGGTGAGAGACGTCTTCCAAAATGGCCGCCCCCCGGATACGCATCACAGCTGTGCCCCGGAAGGAGCGGCGCCATCTTGGAGGTGGCGCGGAACCAGCTCCCACCGGCGCGACCAGATGACGTCACCAGCAAGACCAAGGACAGCCGTAAACCCATCAAGGCGTCCAGAATGCGCCGGATGACCCGCGCAGGCCTGGATTAGTCACCTCACCGGCCCGACGCGGGGTTTTTGAATTTTGCGTCTGGGAAGAATAGAAAGACATACGGGAAGGGAATTAGTATAGCGCCGTAGCGGCAGAACCATTAAGCGAGTAAGGGCAGGGTGAGTGATAGAGAGGGAGTTAGTAAGAGGATAAAAGCAAGTAGATGAGAGGAAATAAGCCGAAGTGGAGACATTTAAGGAGACAATACTATAAGAAGGAGTAAGGAAGTAGACTTGAATTTAAAGTGGGGTAGGGATGCAGCAAGTAGTAAGGAAGTGGTAGAGGGGAGAGCAAGGAGGAGAGGAAGTAGGGAGCTAGAAAGAAAGAAGAATAAATGTGGAGAAGTGAGGAAATCAGAAAGCTATAGAAATGTGCAAGTTAGATAGTGGGAGTGGTGACTGGAAGTGGAGTGAAGGGGGACGTGAAGTAGGACTTGGTAGGTTAGGTATCAAAGGAGGTAGAGAAGTGTTAGTAGGTTGGTGAAGACAGGTTGAGTGGGAAAGGAGAAGGGAAGTAAGGAGCAGGGCGACACAAGGTTTAGATAGACAGATGAGATCGCTGGGGAAGGTTGAAATCAAAAAAATGTTTTAAAGCACTTTACTACATTTGTGAAGTAAGGCTTTAACCGAACATGAAAATCAGTATTCTGAAGGAGCAAGTCACTCGCTTTTTATAAAAAAATTTTTTTTTAAAACAGGATTGAAGCAGAGGGTCTCCCCAAGCTGAACCGCATTCATTTCAACTCTGGGACCCCCCCATTTCCCATAATACTTCCCTCCAAAGGGGGTGCCAGGCTATACGATAAAGGGGGTAACCAGGCTATACAATAAAGGTTACCACTGGAACGGTGGGCCCCTGGCAGCTACCTGGCACCATAAGCCAGGGGCCCGGCATTATAACATGTGAACGTTAAAGTGTCCCCTGTCTTTCCACTTTTCATAGAAAAATGGAAAAAATGTGTGGTGCTCTGAAAAAAAGCCTCAAAATATGTAGTACAAAAATTGTAACGTTCAATAAATGTATATAATGATTCCTGAAATGAAAACCCAGTGGATAAGGGATAGCCAATCCATAGGACACAGAACAATCATGTATTAATCACTGCTCCATTGTAATCTGACTAGTGGGCTAGGGCCCCCACGAGCACTGTAGTAAGGGGCCACACAATAAAGTGTCCCAGCATATAATGTCAGAATGGAGAATGTGCTTGTGATAAAATAACTCACAGTTAGAGTTGGTAATGTCCTTTTGGCTGTGCAGGTTTCTTCTTTCACAGTAGGGGGCGTGCTTCTGTTTTTTCTGGATGACTTGACACGAAGCAAAAGGATAAAGCAGGCACTAATACTCGGGAAAGTAAAAAAAGGTTGAATGAAATCCAGGAGAGCGTGTGCCCATAAAAAAAGACTATTTTAATGGAAACCACAAAAAAAATACAGCTACATTACGGGGTACACAGACCCCCACCAACGCAATTCGAGCCGCGTTGGTGGGGGTTTGTGTACCCCGTAATGTAGCTGTATATTTTTTGTGGTTTCCATTAAAATAGTCTTTATGGGCACACGCTCTCCTGGATTTCATTCAACCTTTTTTTACTTTCCGGAGTATTAGTGCCTGCTTTTTCCTTTTGTTTCGTTTCCACTTTTCATGTTCCCTAAGCCTAAGACTCATGAAACGTTCTATATGTAAGTTTTAGGTGAGATATTTGGGTAGAAATGCAATCATGTTGTTTGCAGGAGTTTGGGGGGGGCAAAGATATCAGTAGTCTCCTAATTCTCCCTGGCGTGCAGGCATGATTTGCCAGTACGTGGGTTGAATTACACCAGGGCTGCCCAGTGACTCCTGATTTTCAAGCCCAGATATCCCAGTCCTATTTCCCTTACAGCTATGAGTCTGCCCAAGTTATCCTATGTATTAAAGTATGTTTTATTTCATTTGTGTGTAGCGGTCATGTAAAATGGCTACAGTCATCTCTCCTGCTGACAGTAAGGCCTGGTAAGTTGTGGGCATGCCAGCAGTAATTATGGAGGTTTGCCCTCACACCCTGGTGGGGTGCCCTGTGTATGGATGGGAGTGGTCACATGCTCTGATTCCATGGTTAGTGATGTCAGAGGTGTGTCAGCTTCCAGAGTGTACATAAGGCACAGCACTGTGTCTAATAGTTAGTTCTATCTGAGTCCTGAGTTCTGTAGGAGTTCTGAATAGTCTGCGAGAGTTATGTTATAGTAGCTGAACAGGAAGACTGTGTCCAGGGACCTGGCACAGGGTAAAGACATCCCGGCTGGGATAGGGAATCCCTATTAAAGGAGAATTACACCTTTCAAAGGGAAGCACTGAGGGACAATGAGTGGCTAGAGAAACTACTGCGAGGGGCAGTTAGCCCACCTCAACCAATAAAGATGCTCTTAATCACAAACCCTCTCGTGTACATGTGTGGAGTGAATGTACAGAGAGGAGCACCACAGAGGAGTTCCTCGTCAGGACCATCCCCAAGTGACCGAAGGGACCCTGATGAGGTGGAGGCGCTGCACTGGAACTAGGTAGGACTCCGCACACTACCTCAGCTACCTGTCTGGACGGGTCCTCCCCACACACCATCATGCGGGAGACTCAGGAGTCCTGTTGCCAACAGGTGCACCACCAGACACTATCACACTGTAATGGGGACCGGTTAGACCACAGGGGCCAATGTGAGATTGGGTGGGTCAGGCCGGGCCAGAAATACCGTTACATTTGGAGGCGAGCTGCTGAGATCAGATCTGTCAACAGGACAGGCTCTAGCTAGGCACACTGGGAAACAGGGAGAGCGTCTGCTGCCACTCTGTGCTGCGTAGGGACGGACCTAGGGGTGGTCAGGGGTTGACAGGGTATTGTCAGTTCGCATGGATGACCTAGGGGCCTGAAAGGAGTGAGGGGTCTGGAGCCGGGCTATAGCTGACCGAGTCACTTTGAGGTAGTGCTAGTTGGTAGGACGCCAGAAGGGATAGCCTGTTAACGTGGTCAGGAATCCTGGAGAGGGTCTGCGCTAGGCTGACCAAGAGAGTTAGACGCCCCAAGTACTGCATGGCAGAGCCAGAGTACTCTAGCCCATTCCAGACACTTACCATAGGGAGCACAGACTGGGAGGAAGGAGTTACAGCAGACACTGAGAGAGTGAGCCTAGCCTGAGGTAGTGCAACATGAGTCCAGCCTAGATCAGGTACACATGTGGTGGTGCATCTGAGCAATCTTTATTGTACTGGTGTGGTGGCTGCCCCGCAGAGCGGAGCCCCATGTACGATAATTGGTACGAGAGCGTGACAATCCAAGGAATGGAGGATCCGCGTGGTGCGGAGAGCCCAAAATGGCGACCAGAGGCTGATGGGGAAGGCACCCGTGGCGTGCGCCCCACTGAAGAGCAAACTGTCGCTGAGCTGTCTTTAACTAATCTGCTCTGGAGTGGAGCGAAGGCCGTGGCTGCCCCGTTTTTGTCCTGTCTGGGACACCGAGGGGCCACCCTTGAAGAGTGTGAGGACATTGTGATAACTGGGGGGGAACCCAGCGAGAAGATCAAACAAACTGACATTTCGGGCTTAAAAGCCACCCAAAATGGCGGTTCCCGCTTGCTAGGGAGACCGCATGGGCCAGTCGCAGAGAAAATGGCTGATACAGAACTTGCAAAAAGCTGGCCGGGAATGGCGCGAACAGCAGAGCCCCGCCCTGATGGGGGGTATGGCGCGAAAGCTACGGCTGCGCCTTCATGGACAGTGACTCACTCGGCCCCTGTGCTGAGTCAACCGCTTAGTCTATGGGACCCTCCCCTGATTTCCACCAGGGGGAGTGACTTTCAATTATGGCCTGTGGGAATGCACCCACTGGGCCCAGGGACTGATATCCAGACGGCGCCACTACAAGAAGTAGTTCCGGCCGCAGAGGTAACGTGCAAAAAGGAGGGATATTTTGCACGAAAAGCAGCTGCCAGGAGAAGGCGGGAACTAGCCGCGGCCCAAGAATCCCACTCTGATGAGGAAATTGGCGCGAAAACGCAGACCGCGCCCACCAGGACTGAGAAAGGCGCGGCCTTAATTAAGGGGCATGCTATTCCCCTGTGGGATCCGCCCATAATTGCAACCCCTGGGGGCGGGTTCCAGCTATGCCAGCGGAAGGAGGAGCCGAAGCACGAAGTGGCTGGCCCAGAAGCTTCTACCGGTCAGTTGCGAGGAACCACTGACCTGGAGAGACCCATACTGAAAGTGGTCCCTACCAAAAGAATGGCCTGCTCCTCCACTGTGGGAACTATGGTATCCACCCAGCCCTACTCGGTACCCGGCGGGGTACTGGTAGTCAGGGTGGCTAACACCGAGACGGTGGTCGGGCTCTGCCTACAATGCGGGCTGCCCGGAGGCATTGTTAACACGGCGGCACGCTGCCCACAATGCGGGACACTATACTTATGGCCAATGCCGACGTTCATTCCGATCCAATCTGCTGACCCCCCGGGGGATACGGCTAGGCGCTCCGCCGAGTCCCCTGGTGCACTGTGGATCAATCGTGCAAGTCCCGGAGAAAGGGGACTGGAGTCGATTAAATCGGCTGGGTCAGCAGCAACCGAGACGGTCGGGTCACTCCCCGACCGCACTGAGAAAAGACTATCACCCCGATCGGTGACCCCTAAGTCGGGGAAGGCAGAATACTCGGATGAGGATCTCCGCGAGCTAGCGGAGGTGAAATCGAGGCCCAGGACAGAACCGGGGAGGACGACACCCCGTAGTGTGAGTAGCAGCCTGGAAAGCAGGGCGTCCCCCGCAGATCGGCGAGCCGAGAGACGGAGTCCCTCCGCCTCAGGACATGGTGGCGACGGGCGAGAGACGCCTACACCCCTGCGGAATGGTAAGAGAAAGCCACTCACTTACCTTGCTCCGGTAGACGGTGTAGCGGAAACAAGGCCGTGCCAGGCCCAAGACGCACGTGCGGAGGAGATACCACTTCCGGTGGAGACGACGGCGGAGCTTCCGGATGTCGTCATCGAGGAAGAGATCCCGCATGGGGGTCCCACCCAAGATGGCGGCACTTCCGGTTCCGGTGAGGACATCATTTCCGGTGGCGACGGCGGAACAGACGGGAAAGATGCAGCAACGCTTCGGCGATCGGGTGAATGTCCCCGATCACCTCAAGGGCCCAAGAGCTGGATGGGAGACCCGCAGACGGATGAGGGTGAGCTATCCTCCTTGGAGCAGTCCATGGACAGCCGGGAACGGGTCGTAGTCCCGTGGCGTATCCCATCTTGCCCCTACGCCCAACCCCACGCCCTAGGTAAAACCCCTGCCCCCATCACATGTTCCCCGGGGTCCCCGCCTAGTCTGGAACTTGTGGACATACCTTTGGGGGGGGAGGAGAGACGGACTGGTGAACGACAGCGCAGTTGCGCTACGGAGGGCATTTCTCGTGGAGGGGGAGAATTAGGCAAGGCCGCGGTAGGCC
Organism: Ascaphus truei; assembly: GCF_040206685.1. Taxonomy (NCBI): domain Eukaryota; kingdom Metazoa; phylum Chordata; class Amphibia; order Anura; family Ascaphidae; genus Ascaphus; species Ascaphus truei. The sequence continues at coordinate 171,338 of NW_027456985.1, read as the reverse complement.
GGTGGTTGCCTCCTGTGACCAATAAAACAGAGGACAAGGCCCTGGGATCATCACGGTGGTCCGTACCACGGTCAGCACGGACATCGGGGGTATTCTCATGGGGGGATGCGGAAGAGAGTGACTCAGGGGATTCACATAGGTTCAAGGAACACCGTTGGTGGGCCCCCCTCTTTGAAGGTTATGCGGCCTGGATGGATCGTACGCGATTCCTTATTAGAAGGGAGGATGTAGTTGACTTTTGGTGGGCCAAGGGAGAATTCACCCCTGAACAGCGAGACAGAGAGCTGCAGGAACGGTGGTATAAGATTGAGCACAGGGAGATAGAGCCCATGGGTCCCGATACACTGTCAGAACCTGTGGATCCTGACGAACCCCTGTCATGGGTGCTACCTGGGAGGGCAGGTAGGGCTGACCTAATTAGGATCAGTAGAGCGGAACGGGCAATAATGGCTCGATACAAGTCTTCCCACGGGTTGGAGTACCCTTATGTCCCTGAACCCCTCATGGAGGAGATAGAAGAGAACAGGGAAAGGTGGCTTAGGGAAACCATCGAGATGTACCTAGTCAATAAGGGGAGTGACGTTACTGGAAGGAGGGCAGAGGACAGAATAGATCACCTGATGCGAGTGTGGAGTATAGGGAGGAATATACACAAACACAGGGTGACCTATAGGCCCGAGAGGGGACTGCCTAGGCACTATCATGTCACGGTCCTGGACATGGGTGGTAGAGAGGTTAAGAAACCTGACCCGAGCCACTATTATTAGGGGGTACTAAGGCATTTTGCGGGCTCGTGGCTGCTGGTCGGGGCGGGCTTGGCGAGATGTCACTGTGGTCATTTTTTTTTGTATAATGGACAATCTGTGAGGTTAACAATTATGTGTTATGTGTTACAGTGCTTCCTGGAAGAAGGCATTTAAATTTAGGTCCCAGCGAGGACGATGGGATTCACCAGGGGGAGAATGTAGCGGTCATGTAAAATGGCTACAGTCATCTCTCCTGCTGACAGTAAGGCCTGGTAAGTTGTGGGCATGCCAGCAGTAATTATGGAGGTTTGCCCGCACACCCTGTGGTGGGGTGCCCTGTGTATGGATGGGAGTGGTCACATGCTCTGATTCCATGGTTAGTGATGTCAGAGGTGTGTCAGCTTCCAGAGTGTACATAAGGCACAGCACTGTGTCTAATAGTTAGTTCTATCTGAGTCCTGAGTTCTGTAGGAGTTCTGAATAGTCTGCGAGAGTTATGTTATAGTAGCTGAACAGGAAGACTGTGTCCAGGGACCTGGCACAGGGTAAAGACATCCCGGCTGGGATAGGGAATCCCTATTAAAGGAGAATTACACCTTTCAAAGGGAAGCACTGAGGGACAATGAGTGGCTAGAGAAACTACTGCGAGGGGCAGTTAGCCCACCTCAACCAATAAAGATGCTCTTAATCACAAACCCTCTCGTGTACATGTGTGGAGTGAATGTACAGAGAGGAGCACCACAGAGGAGTTCCTCGTCAGGACCATCCCCAAGTGACCGAAGGGACCCTGATGAGGTGGAGGCGCTGCACTGGAACTAGGTAGGACTCCGCACACTACCTCAGCTGCCTGTCTGGACGGGTCCTCCCCACACACCATCATGCGGGAGACTCAGGAGTCCTGTTGCCAACAGGTGCACCACCAGACACTATCACACTGTAATGGGGACCGGTTAGACCACAGGGGCCAATGTGAGATTGGGTGGGTCAGGCCGGGCCAGAAATACCGTTACATGTGCTTTTACTATAAATGTCTATTCAGCCAGCTCAGGCATCCATATAGGTGCCGGGAAGTCTGCATAGACATCGGAGAGGAGAAGGGATGTTGAGAGGTGTCGGGGTGTGAAGTGGCCAGGGCAGGGCTTAGTACTGGGTCCGGAGAACAGAGACCCCCTGCGGGGAGGACACTCTGATCTGCCAGACTCAGTGGAGTCTGCCCAGTAGGTGACAAGGGGTTGACTAGGGGAAGCAGCAAAATGTCGGCGCGTTTTCCCATTGGTCAATCCGTATGTCCCGCCCACGGGTCATCCCGAGCCGGCTTAGCCCGTCCCCTCCTCTGGCGTCAGTCAAAGGACGAGCCCCTATTCTTATCGGTTGGCGGCAGGGTTTCCCATGCTCCAATTGGTCGCTCCTTCCTCCATGCTGAACATAGAACAGTGGAGGGTATGTAAGGAGAAAACCCCAGTCAGAGAACCAGACGATCTAGTGACTTGTGTCGATGAAGCTAGGGCGGACTTTTCAAAGTTGCTGTCACGAATACCAGAGCAACCGGCTTCGTTTTGAAGCTAGGAAAAGTCTGCCCTGCAGAGACTAAGTCAGACGTGAAGTTCAAGTTCTCATTTGGAACGTAGCGGTCGCGGCTAGGAACTGAAGTCAAAAAGAGGACCAGAAAGCCCGGGTGTATATCCCGGTCAGGTTAAGCGTACCGAAGCATTCGCCCTGCACCTAGTAGAGCCTAGATTTCACCCCCAGCAAGTGTGCTTTTAGCTGTATTTTGTGTATTCATTGTGTTGTACGCGGGTTTACCCGAATAAACTGCATTTTGTTCTTACCACCTTGTTTGCCTAGCGAATGATCCCGGTAAAAATAAGTGTAAAATCTCCTGGTCTCCCGTGAGAGACATTAGGGAAGGCCTAGTGATGTCACGGCCACGCCTCCCCGTCACGAGCGATCTAAAGTCCACAGATCACTCAGGCGACAGGCGCGCACAACGCCATGTGCTCTGTCGCACACGCACTATATCACACAGCAGAAGCCAATGCAAATTATCGACTATGGGGACATACTGTAGTACATGGCACAGCACCCCAAACCCACCTTAGCAACCTTGATACCCTCTACAATTCAATATGTCGCTTTGTCCTCCAATGCAACGACAACACACATCACTGCGAAATGCTCAAAGAACTAGATTGGTCATCACTAGAGTCTAGGCGCAAAGTTCATCTTTCCTGTCTTGCCTTCAAATACTTTCTCGGCAAGCTACCCACCTATCTGAACAAGCTCCTCACCCCTACCACGTGTAGCACTTATCATCTGAGATCAGACTCCAACAGACTGCTCATGGTCCTAAGGTTCAACAAAGTATCCGTCCGCTCCTCCTCATAGGCCTTCATTATACCACCGGCGGCGTGACACGCGCGCTACCTCAATGCGATGCGCTGCCCGAAACTTGCACTGCAGGCAGGAGGCATCGGGAGGCGAGGCCATGATGTCACGTGAGTGGTTCAGTCTCATTGGCTGAACCGCTCACATGACGCGGCCATCGCTCCAGAAAATAAAATTCTTGGATCTGTTCGAAAATTTGCGCACTTGGCCGCCTCGTTGGTCACCCATTCTTAGTGTGCGCTCATAGGAAAACTTTTATTTGTTTTGGTGGCGCACAACGTTCTGCGCTCCGCCGCTTCGGGTATAATCACGGCCTTACCGTGCACCCCAAAACTGGAACAACCTACCAGAGACTCTTGCAGATGCTACCAGTCTAAGTGCTTTCAAAACGAAGGCTGTCTCACATTTTAATCTGGTCTGTAACGGTTACATGCGCCTATAATATATATATTATCTCTAACTGTGCATGCAATGTCTTGTATATAATGTATACCCTGTTCACTTAATGTAACTATGGATTTGTAACCATGTATCTGTCATCATAACTCTGTGCCCAGGACATACATTGAGAGTTACCTCATTTTCAAGTATTGCTTCCTTCCTGGTAAAACATTTTATAAATAAATAAAATATCCGAGGCCTAAGGAGCGAACACATGATTAGGAAATGCAGGAGGGGGGTGCAGGACCCTCCAGGACTGAATGGGTGAAAATCCCTCAGCTGCCCCAGGGACATCAACTTTAGGATTTCCTGTACAAGTGTACAGGCATACCCCGGTTTAAGGACACTCACTTTAAGTACACTCGCGAGTAAGGACATATCACCCAATAGGCAAACGCCAGCTCGCGCATGCGCCTGTCAGCACGTCCTGAACAGCAATACCGGCTCCCTACCTGTACCAAAGCTGTGCGCAAGCGGGGAGACTATAGAGACTGCTACACATGCGTTATTTACATCAGTTATGCGCGTATATGATGATTGCAGTACAGTACATGCATCGATAAGTGGGGAAAAGGGAGTGCTTCACTGTAAGTACATTTTCACTTTACATACATGCTCCGGTCCCATTGTGTACGTGAATGCGGGGTATGCCTGTACCACCTGATAAGATTACACAAATAATGCAATAAATTGCACCCATTTAAGAAATATAGCGCTGTGCCATTTGTTCAAATAGAGCTGCGTTAACGTTCTGCCACTGTTAACCTGCGTTAATAGATGCGACCAAATCTGTACATCATTTTCTTTTACACTACATTAAGGTGAGACTATAATTACACGTTTATAATGTGAGGTCTATGAGCTGAAAGCGCAGCTTAGTGCAGGGGTGAGCAAACTTTTTATGCCGAGCCCCCCTTTTCATCCATAAAATTTCTCGGGCCCCCCCTGGCTGACGTAATCAAAATCACATGAAAAAAAAAAAACCTTTATTAAACGGTATACAATATAAATCCAAATATGTCTATAAATACTTACATATTTCAACAGCTCGCGCTTGCAAAATTAGGCTGCGTCCACGCTGCCGCTGAGAGCGGTGACATCACCAACTCTCCAAGCCTGAGCGCAGGGTGTCCTGCATCATTTTGCAAGCGTGGATCGGGGCTATTTGTGTGTGTGTGTGTGTGGCTGTGTGTGTGCATTGACTTCTGCTGAGCGCACTTCAAAGTCAATTTTGTTTGTCTCCCCAAGCGCTGAGCTTGGGAGAGCGTACGTGCACAAAGGCAATACTTTTGGGGGGCATTCATCCACCTCTTTGCTACCTCCCTTCCATCTCCCCCCCCTTTTTGTTTCTACCTTATTTATTTTTTCCGTTTTCAATGTTTTTCTCTTTTTTTTATTATTTCTGTACATTCATAGTATGATTGATATAGTGGCAGCCGACCCTTTCCCTCGCAGAGGATCGCAGCGAAGCAGGTTGCCAGCGGAGGAGAGCAGGAACACAGCGCTATTGCAGGGCAGACACCGGGAGGGGCGTTTGACTTCACCGTGCTCGGGCGTGCTCCTCCCCGTACCTCCGAAGCCCCTGCGCGTGCGCACACACCATCACGAGGCCGCCACCTGCACTATCTTGTTCAGCCACCCGCACACATCTTCGGCTGCCCGCCCGTGCACATCTTATTGGCCGCCCCTCGCGTACAGCTTTTTCGTCCTCCCGCGCAAAGCGTCTGCCGGCCCGCGCACCCAGATTTCGCCGCACGTCGCCTGCGCCCCCCTAAATCTTGCACCTTATTGCCCCCCCCAGTTTGCGCACCACTGCATTACAACACACACTCTCTCTCTCTCTCAATCAATCACCACATACACACACACACCACATACACACACACACAATCCCCCCCCCCACACACACACACACACACACTCCCCCCCCCACACACACACACACAATCCCCACACACACACACTCAATCCCCCCACACACACACAATCCCCCACCCACACACACACACAATCCCCCCCCCATACACACACACAAAATCCCCCCCACACACAAACACACCCCCCCACACACAAACACACTCAATCCCCCCCATACACAATCCCCCCCCACACACACTCAATCCCCCCCGCACACACTTAATCCCCCCCCACACACACACACTCAATCCCCCCCATACACTCAATCCCCCCACGCACACACTCAATCCCCCCCCACACACACACACAATCCCCCCCCACACACACACACAATCCCCCCCACACACATACACACTCAATCCCCCCCACACACACACACTCAATCCCCGCCCCCACACTCAATCCCCCCCACACACACTCAATCCCCCCCCACACACACACACTCAATTCCCCCCCACACACACACTCAATCCCCCCCCCCACACACACACACACTCAATCCCCCCCACACACACACAATCCCCCCCACACACACTCACTCAATCAATCCCCCCCCACACACACTCAACCCCCCCCCCCCACACACACTCAATCCCCCCCCCCACACACACACTCAACCCCCCCACACACACTCAATCCCCCCCCCACACACTCACTCAATCCCCCCCCCCCCCCATACCTTGTGACCTTGAGCAAGTCACGTTATCTCCCTGTGCCGCAGGCACCAAATAATAGATGTATGTGTAGGGATGTGGTAGGAGCCTCATATGTGTGTTCAGTTGGTGTTTTGACTGTTCAGGAGAGTCATGTGGAGGTCTGCGCTGATGCAATAGCTGTGAGTCTGTGCAGCTCAAGGCAGAGAAGCTCCGCTGAGGAACTACAACTCCCATGAGCTCCTGGGCAGTCACCTGACTTGAGGAGCCAATCGGAAGGCTAGAATTACGGGAGGAGGAAAGGGAAGCGTGGGGGAGAGGCTAGTCAGAGGGGATCTGGAAGGTAAAGGAGGAGGGTGTATGCGTGCAGGGGGTCCGTGACCCGCCTGCATAGGCTAGCTTTACCCCGCAGGCCCTTAGGAGAAACCCCTGAGTCACAGTGTGCTGCTGTGCTGCAGGGACGGCCATAGTGCTAGCGATCAGTCACCTTACTGTGTACACAGTTAGGGACAAGCGTGCGGAGCAGGTTTGCTGGTGAGCTGCTTGGGACCAGACAGCTGCACTGCGGACATCCCAGACAAGCAAGGATTCGGCTGATCCTTTTCCAAGTATTACCGGTCACCGCCGTTACCGGAAGGTAGTAGATACGTCAAGTGCACCAACACCGGTCAACAGGCGCTGATCCCGCCTTAGGCGTAACTATAGGGAGACACTAGCGAGTACACACCGCTATCGTACTATGACACGGTGTGTGGGGCACGCGGTGACGGGATAGAGACACTCATAAGAGCGTGGCTGAGCCACTATTGTACAGGACAATATTCCCTAGGGGTGTGGCCGAGCCACTGATGTTAGAAGGACATTATCCGTTAGCGGTGTTAGGGTATGATAGAGTATAAGTTATAAGATAAGTGTATGCATATTGGGTTATTGCCACGGTTCATATAGAGTATAAGTTTATTATTGCACATAGTAAAGTTGGTTGCACGCATTGTATCGGTGTGTTTCTTGCCCAGGGGAATCTTACATGACGGTGATCCTGGGTAAGTGGAGGCGCTGCGCTAATAAGTGTTACCCCAGGCTCCCAGCTAGCGGAGGCTCAGATCTCCTGGAGCCGCAGGTGCGCGCAGTTACCCGAAGTCGCTTAGAGTGTCAGAAAAAGGGCTACAAATGTCTTTTTTTATATAGCGCCATTAAATGTACATAGCGCTTCCCAGCAGTAATACATGTGACAATCATATAAATTACAAATAACAGGTCATGGGAATAAGTGCTTCAGACATAGATTGTAAGCTCTATGGGGTAGCGGCTCGCGCCTGCAAACATTCTATGTACAGCGCTGCATACACTGGCGGTGGAAACATTACTACTGTTTTATATCAGACCTGACTGCTGATATAAACAGGACTTTAAAATCAGTTGCGATTCATAGAAAACCAGTGTGATCTGCCTGGCTTCTATCTAGGTGACGCTAGAGGGTGAGAGGGTGAGAGGCTGGTGTTGCTGTTTAGGGGGCGGGAGAAGAAATCATGGCGCCCTCCTCCCGTGTGAGGCAGGACAGTGATAGCCACGCGCGGACCCCCCGGTTACCTGGCTGCAGGCAGGGCTTGCGGACCCCCCGGTTACCTGGCTGCAGGCAGGGCTTGCGGACCCCCCGGTTACCTGGCTGCTGGCAGGGCTTGCGGACCCCCCCGGTTACCTGGCTGCAGGCAGGGCTTGCGGACCCCCCAAATACGTGGCTGAAGGCAGGGCTTGCGGACCCCCGGTTACCTGGCTGCTGGCAGGGCTTGCGGACCCCCCGGTTACCTGGCTGCAGGCAGGTCTTGCGGACCCCCCGATTACGTGGCTGCAGGCAGGGCTTGCTGACCCCCCGGTTACCTGGCTGCAGGCAGGGCTTGCGGACCCCCCAGTTACGTGGCTGCAGGCAGGGCTTGCGGACCCCCCGGTTACTTGGCTGCAGGCAGGGCTTGCGGACCCCCCGGTTACCTGGCTGCAGGCAGGGCTTGCGGACCCCCGGTTACCTGGCTGCAGGCAGGGCTTGCGGACCCCCCCCGGTTACCTGGCTGCAGGCAGGGCTTGCTGACCCCCCCCGGTTACTTGGCTGCAGGCAGGGCTTGCGGACCCCCCCGGTTACCTGGCTGCAGGCAGGGCTTGCGGACCCCCGGTTACCTGGCTGCAGGCAGGGCTTGCGGACCCCCCCCCGGTTACCTGGCTGCAGGCAGGGCTTGCTGACCCCCCCGGTTACCTGGCTGCAGGCAGGGCTTGCTGACCCCCCGGTTACCTGGCTGCAGGCAGGGCTTGCGGACCCCCCGGTTACCGGGCTGCAGGCAGGGCTTGCGGACCCCTCGGTTACCGGGCTGCAGGCAGGGCTTGCGGACCCCCCGGTTACCTGGCTGCAGGCAGGGCTTGCGGACCCCCCCGGTTACCTGGCTGCAGGCAGGGCGTGCGGACCCCCCGGTTACCTGGCTGCAGGCAGGGCTTGCCCTTGGGCACCCGGTCAGCCCCGCACACGGTGAAGGTGTGAGTGTCGTCGCTCAGCCGCACGGTGACGCCGCGCTCGGGCCGTACGTGCAGCACCCGGCCCTGCATCCACACCAGGCCCACCTCCAGCCCGCCGGCTCCTTTCTCCAGCCAGAAGGAACCGGGCCGCCGCCGCACGCATTCCCTCAGCCGCCCCGCTAACATCTTCACCGGCGGGGAGGTAACCTGGAAGCCGGGCCGCGCTGCAGGCCGATCTCCGGCGGCCGCCATGGTCGCCATGGAGACAGCAAAACTGGCGCGCCTTTTCTGACATTGACAGGGGACCAATCGCGGCTACTGTACGAGAGCAGCAACCAATCATAGGAGAGGGGGGCTGGGCTGGTGACCCTGCATTAACCCCTTCCAGGCTGTTAGTGTGACAACCCTCTATAAAGACGTGTCTCTGTGTAATAAACCAATGTCAGAACAATACATGGCGCGCCTGTGTTTGTGTTTATTAAGCAGCAGTGTCACATATTCCAACATCTTTTTATAAATGTCAGGGGTCAAGTCTGCACTATGTCTGACCCCCATACAGGGGGAAGTGGTTCTTGGGTGAGCCATACTCCAGCTAACAGTAAACAATAATAATAATGACAACAACAAATATAATAAAGTTAATCTTATACTATATTAGTGAAAGCACTGTATGTTTGCCTGCCTGGATGTCCGGTGTCCCTAGGGGAAATCTCATTGGTCCCTTGGGTCGCCCGCCCCCGCACACCTCTCATTGGCCTGAGGCGGAGTGACGGCCCACACACACACAACACAGCAGCTCTATACACACACACACACACACACACACACACACACACAACACAGCAGCTCTATACACACACACACACACACAACACAGCAGCTCTATACACACACACACACACACACAACACAGCAGCTCTATACACACACACACACACACAACACAGCAGCTCTATACACACACACACACACACACACACACACAACACAGCAGCTCTATACACACACACACACACACACAACACAGCAGCTCTATACACACACACACACACACACAACACAGCAGCTCTATACACACACACACACACAACACAGCAGCTCTATACACACACACACACACACAACACAGCAGCTCTATACACACACACACACACACAACACAGCAGCTCTATACACACACACACACACACACAACACAGCAGCTCTATACACACACACACACACAACACAGCAGCTCTATACACACACACACACACACACACAACACAGCAGCTCTATACACACACACACACACACACACAACACAGCAGCTCTATACACACACACACACACACACAACACAGCACTCTATACACACACACACACACACAACACAGCAGCTCTATACACACACACACACACACACACAACACAGCAGCTCTATACACACACACACACACACACACAACACAGCAGCTCTATACACACACACACACACACACACACACACAACACAGCAGCTCTATACACACACACACACACACACACACACACACAACACAGCAGCTCTATACACACACACACACACACACACACACAACACAGCAGCTCTATACACACACACACACACAACACAGCAGCTCTATACACACACACACACAACACAGCAGCTCTATACACACACACACACACACACACACACACAACACAGCAGCTCTATACACACACACACACACACACAACACAGCAGCTCTATACACACACACACACACACACAACACAGCAGCTCTATACACACACACACACACAACACAGCAGCTCTATACACACACACAACACAGCAGCTCTATACACACACACACACACACACACAACACAGCAGCTCTATACACACACACACACCCTCTGTCCGCCCCCCTCCCCCCCCCCTCACGTGCGCCATCCTGCACTGGCTCCGGACGGGAAGCGCGGCCCTCCTACCCCAGCCGCTCCCTTACCTCCCCGGCGCTACCACCCGCTCAGGTAAGTCACTGTGCGTCCCGCCTCAGCCTCAGGCCCACTGCGCGTCCCGCCTCAGCCTCAGGCCCACTGCGCGTCCCGCCTCAGCCTCAGGCCCACTGCGCGTCCCGCCTCAGCCTCAGGCCCACTGCGCCCCGCCTCAGCCTCAGGCCCACTGCGCGTCCCGCCTCAGCCTCAGGCCCACTGCGCGTCCCGCCTCAGCCTCAGGCCCACTGCGCGTCCCGCCTCAGCCTCAGGCCCACTGCGCGTCCCGCCTCAGCCTCAGGCCCACACAGGGCGCTTCCTACCGCTTCCTACCGCCGCTCAGCCAGACGCCACATCGAGCGGGCGCCGGGGGGGGGGGGGGGGAGCGTGAGTCTTAGGCCCACACAGGGCGCTTCCTGCAGCCGCCTGCACGCCTCACTCAGCAGATCGGGGACCAAGCGGCCGCCGGGGGGGGAGCGCGAGTCACAGGGAACGGGGGGGGGGAGTCACGGGGAACGGGGGGGGGGGGAAATGCCCATACATAAATTATGACAATACATATGCCCACCGCTCTCCACCCCCCCCCACTCCCCTTTCCCCCCCCCCACTCCCCTTCCCCCCCCCCGCTCCCCTTTCTCCCCCCCGCTCCCCTTTCTCCCCCCCCCCGCTCCCCTTTCTCCCCCCCCCCCGCTCCCCTTGCTCCCCCCCCGCTCCCCTTTCTCCCCCCCCCGCTCCCCTTTCTCCCCCCCCCGCTCCCCTTTCTCCCCCCCCCCGCTCCCCTTTCTCCCCCCCCCGCTCCCCTTTCTCCCCCCCCCCCCCGCTCCCCTTTCTCCCTCCCCCCCCCGCTCCCCTTTCTCCCCCCCCCCCCGCTCCCCTTTCTCCCCCCCCGCTCCCCTTTCTCCCCCCCGCTCCCATTTCTCCCCCCCGCTCCCCTTTCTCCCCCCCGCTCCCCTTTCTCCCCCCCCGCTCCCCTTTCTCCCCCCCCGCTCCCCTTTCTCCCACCCCCCCGCTCCCCTTTCTCCCCCCCCCCCGCTCCCCTTTCTCCCCCCCCCGCTCCCCTTTCTCCCCCCCCCGCTCCCCTTTCTCCCCCCCGCTCCCCTTTCTCCCCCCCCCCGCTCCCCTTTCTCCCCCCCCGCTCCCCTTTCTCCCCCCCCGCTCCCCTTTCTCCCCCCCCCTCCCTTTCTCCCCCCCCCCCCCGCTCCCCTTTCTCCCCCCCGTTTCCCTTTCTCCCCCCCCGCTCCCCTTTCTCCCCCCCGCTCCCCTTTCTCCCCCCCCGCTCCCCTTTCTCCCCCCCGCTCCCCTTTCTCCCCCCCGCTCCCCTTTCTCCCCCCCCCCCCCCGCTCCCCTTTCTCCCCCCCCCGCTCCCCTTTCTCCCCCCCCCCGCTCCCCTTTCTCCCCCCCTCGCTCCCCTTTCTCCCCCCCCCCGCTCCCCTTTCTCCCCCCCCCCCCCCGAAACCTTTACAACAAATACTCACCTATTGTTCCACGAGTTATAAATAATACTACCTATTACGCATTTACATCCCGGGCAACGCCGGGTCTCTCAGCTAGTAAATAATAATAATGAAAGATGAATAAATAAATCCTAATGAAAAAGAAATAAGTAGCACCAAACATAATGACAATATTTGTTTGATGTTAACATTTAATAATATGTAACGTATAAAGCACCAAACCCCTACTCTCCACCAGAAGTACAAGGCTAATTTCATTTAAAATAGATTTGAAGCAATAGGTGACACTGTGCTCATTTGCATGTCATTTCCCAGAGTCCCTGGCTGCAGTGGAAGCTGTATGGGATAATGGTGAAAAGCAGGGTTGCAGACCTGTCTGAGACATGTGAATGTGCTCACAAGGGAGATTGTTATTTCTCTTTAGTTCATAGTCATTTTTAGAGCAAAGATCAGCAACATTTTGCCTAAGACGACATTGTTTAGGATATTTACTAAATTGTACTAGGCCAGCAAGGCACTTTACAATGCTGTACAGTAACTAAGGCCCGGGCAATAGAGGGGTGGGGAGAGCGGTTGCGCGCTAACGCTGAGGCTCGCCTGCTTAAGTCAGCCCGATTCCACGGAGCCAGCGTGCGCGAAGGGAGCCGGGGGGAGGTGGTTGGAGGCGGGGCAGTGACGTCGCTGGGCCAATCGCCCGCGATGCACTGACGTCAATGTCACGGCGCCGTGACGTTGACGCTGCTTAAGGCTGATTGGATGTTTTCAGCCGACAGCGCGCTGAAAAACAGCTTGGCGCTCGGCTGAAAACTCCAAAGCCTGAGCACGCCCGCGGACGCTCGCATGAGCCCCCTCTCAAGGCATCCTCATTGAGGATGCAGGGGCTCAGCGCGGAGCGTCCGCACGCCTCAGCGCTGCTTGTCCTTCTATGGACGCAGCCTTAGACTCCTTACAGACTATTCACTTGAGTGGACCATAAAGTGTCTTATAGAGGGAACTCTAAGGTGTCTTAAGATGCATTAAGATATATTATGTATGGAAATCTTTATTTATATAGCGCTTTATAAGAGAGGCAATACAGTACAGGGAATTATAGTACAATAAGTGGCAACAAACAAAATCAGACAATAGGAAAGGAAATCCCTGGCCTGCAGAGCTTACAGTCTTAATGCTAGATCCATGGAACTCTGTTGTGTTTACGCTAATAACGGGACATTCCTGAAATTGGTACCTGACCCTGTGTGGAAGGCAGAGACACAGGGGCAGTGCCTGCCAATATCATAAAGAGCAGTGCACTTCCTATTTAGTAGAAGTGTGTGTCAGAGTTAAGAGTTCAGTCCAGAGTTAGAGTCTGCTGAGTCTGTCACCTGGCTGGCCCAGGGTGACAGAGAGAGCCTATATCAATTGGCCGTTGGAGAAGGGGAGCCATCAGCCTCTGAGTAGAGCTGATGCAACCTTACTTAGGGAGGTGGACCAATTTCCTCTCACCCTGTTTAGGGGGCGAGGGAAGAGCTAGCCCCACCCTGGGTGCCCTTGACCTGGGGTGGTGGCAGGACACAGAGACCATCCTGAGGGAGAGCAGTCCTGTGTGGAGGAAGACACCCTGTACCTGATTGACAGTCTTGTTGCTGCTATTCTGCTGCTGTGAATAAAGAGCTGCGGCTGCTTTATATATACAGTGTGAGACTGGAATCTCTCATCCCCGGGGGGGGGGACGACTCTCTGGAAGGATTCCACCCGTATTCCTGGGGCTCAGAGATGGAGGTGCTGCACCATTAAATGAGACGAAGGCATTCCACCCCCAGAAACCTGATCCTATCATCCCCCATACCATCGCGGGAGACTCAGGCCCCCCTGTTGCCAGCAGGTATGCACCACACTCAGACACGTAGCCAGGCCCTAGTACAGAGGAGGGGGCCCGATCTGCGATTGGCCCAGGGAAGGGGGGCTACATTGGGAATGGCTGTTACTTTTCTTCATATTAATGGGTATCCTCAAAGCTAATGATATGCCAAAATGACGTCCATTAGCAAAACTACAATTGTTTCTTCACTTTTTCTGCTTGATGAATAGGGTGACCAGATTTCGAAAATGAAAAACCGGGACACCTTAAAAAATAATTTATTAAACAAATTACATCACGTGACACCTCCTGTTGCCATGACAACGAGACACTCTGATGCCCCTGCAGTGTTAGTGTGTATAGAGGTGGGGGCTTTGCTTGGGCCCTTCAACTCTTACAGCCAGGACATTATTGTCCAGGAATGCCCAGTTCGGAGGGGATTACTACTTCAAAATGTATTTGATTCGTAACAACATCAAAAAACTGTAATACCAATAACTAACAACCACAGACAATGGTAATCTAAACCATCAAATAAAATGTCTACGGCCCTTGTTCAAGCATGTTTGCGGTACTTACCAGATAAATCAGTGCCTGCAATCCACGACTGTATCCGCCTCTCCGAGCGTCTGTAAGCAATCCAGCGTTCCTGGTGTGTGGCTGAAGAGGTGAGGGACTCCCTCCTCTCAAACGGAAAAGAAGAGCAAAAAATAGAGTTGGAACATACCTATCATACAGGGATGAGAGAGAGAGAGAGACAGAGAATGAGAGAGAGACAGAGAATGAGAGAGAGACAGAATGAGAGAGAGACAGAGAATGAGAGAGACAGAGAATGAGAGAGAGAGACAGAGAATGAGAGAGAGACAGAGAATGAGAGAGAGAGACAGAGAATGAGAGAGAGAGACAGAGAATGAGAGAGAGACAGAGAATGAGAGAGAGACAGAGAATGAGAGAGAGACAGAGAATGAGAGAGAGACAGAGAATGAGAGAGAGACAGAGAATGAGAGAGAGACAAAAGTAATGTACTGTATAACCATTAAACCGTACCCCCTAGTATTCGTGTAATCATTGTCCCACACCCCCTATTACTCACGCTTTGGCAATACTGAAATGTTCTTTTGTCATGCCAACAAAGCTGATTTTGATTTGAGAGACACAGAGAGACACAGAGACACAGAGAGAGACAGAGACACAGTGGCCTATTCAGTAAGCGTCGATAAGGCTGCGTCTATAGCAGGCCTGCACAACATAACGGCCGCGGGCCGCATGCGGCCCGCCCGGCCTCTCTGTGCGGCCCGCCCGGCCTCTCTGTGCGGCCCGCCCGGCCTCTCTGTGCGGCCCGCCCCGCCTCTCTGTGCGGCCCGCCTGGCCTCTCTGTGCGGCCCGCCCGGCCTCTCTGTGCGGCCCGCCCCGCCTCTCTGTGCGGCCCGCCCGGCCTCTCTGTGCGGCCCGCCCCGCCTCTCTGTGCGGCCCGCCCCGCCTCTCTGTGCGGCCCGCCCGGCCTCTCTGTGCGGCCCGCCCGGCCTCTCTGTGCGGCCCGCCCGGCCTCTCTGTGCGGCCCGCCCCGCCTCTCTGTGCGGCCCGCCCCGCCTCTCTGTGCGGCCCGCCCCGCCTCTCTGTGCGGCCCGCCCCGCCTCTCTGTGCGGCCCCCTCTGTACGGCCTGCCCGGCCTCTCTGTGCGGCCTGCCCGGCCTCTCTGTGCGGCCTGCCCGGCCTCTCTGTGCGGCCTGCCCGGCCTCTCTGTGCGGCCCGCCCGGCCTCTCTGTGCGGCCCGCCCCGCCTCTCTGTGCGGCCCGCCCCGCCTCTCTGTGCGGCCCGCCCCGCCTCTCTGTGCGGCCCGCCCCGCCTCTCTGTGCGGCCCGCCCCGCCTCTCTGTGCGGCCCGCCCCGCCTCTCTGTGCGGCCCGCCCCGCCTCTCTGTGCGGCCCGCCCCGCCTCTCTGTGCGGCCCGCCCCGCCTCTCTGTGCGGCCCCCTCTGTACGGCCCGCCCGGCCTCTCTGTGCGGCCTGCCCGGCCTCTCTGTGCGGCCCGCCCCGCCTCTCTGTGCGGTAGCCCGGCCTCTCTGTGCGGCCCGCCCCGCCTCTCTGTGCGGCCCGCCCCGCCTCTCTGTGCGGCCCGCCCGGCCTCTCTGTGCGGCCCGCCCCGCCTCTCTGTGCGGCCCCCTCTGTACGGCCCGCCCGGCCTCTCTGTGCGGCCTGCCCGGCCTCTCTGTGCGGCCCGCCCCGCCTCTCTGTGCGGCCCGCCCCGCCTCTCTGTACGGCCCGACCGGCCTCTCTGTGCGGCCCGCCCCGCCTCTCTGTGCGGCCCGCCCCGCCTCTCTGTGCGGCCCGCCCCGCCTCTCTGTGCGGCCCCCTCTGTACGGCCCGCCCGGCCTCTCTGTGCGGCCCGCCCGGCCTCTCTGTGCGGCCCGCCCCGCCTCTCTGTGCGGCCCGCCCCGCCTCTCTGTGCGGCCCGCCCCGCCTCTCTGTGCGGCCCGCCCCGCCTCTCTGTGCGGCCCGCCCGGCCTCTCTGTGCGGCCCGCCCCGCCTCTCTGTGCGGCCCGCCCGGCCTCTCTGTGCGGCCCGCCCCGCCTCTCTGTGCGGCCCGCCCCGCCTCTCTGTGCGGCCCGCCCCGCCTCTCTGTGCGGCCCGCCCCGCCTCTCTGTGCGGCCCGCCCCGCCTCTCTGTGCGGCCCGCCCCGCCTCTCTGTGCGGCCCGCCCCGCCTCTCTGTGCGGCCCCCTCTGTACGGCCCGCCCGGCCTCTCTGTGCGGCCCGCCCGGCCTCTCTGTGCGGCCCGCCCCGCCTCTCTGTGCGGCCCGCCCGGCCTCTCTGTGCGGCCCGCCCCGCCTCTCTGTGCGGCCCGCCCGGCCTCTCTGTGCGGCCCGCCCCGCCTCTCTGTGCGGCCCCCTCTGTACGGCCCGCCCGGCCTCTCTGTGCGGCCCGCCCGGCCTCTCTGTGCGGCCCGCCCGGCCTCTCTGTGCGGCCCGCCCGGCCTCTCTGTGCGGCCCGCAATGAGATTTAAAAAAAAAAAACTTAAAAAAAAAAACCTTCAAAAAAAAAAATGGCAGCGATTCCCCGCGGTCCCGGGGGTGATGTGAGGTGCATTGAGGTGAGGTGCATTGAGGTGAGGTGCAGGGGAGGTGAGGTGTAGGGGGTGAGGTGCAGGGGTGATTGGAGGTGCAGGGGGGGGTGATTGGAGGTGCAGGGGGGGTGATTGGAGGTGCAGGGGGGGTGATTGGAGGTGCAGAGGGGGGTGATTGGAGGTGCAGGGGGGGTGATTGGAGGTGCAGCAGGGGGGGGTGATTGGAGGTGCAGGGGGGGGTGATTGGAGGTGCAGGGGGGATCATTGGAGGTGCAGGGGGGATCATTGGAGGTTCAGGGGGGGTGATTGGAGGTTCAGTGGGGGTGGTTGGAGGTGCAGGGGGGTGATTGAGGTGCAGGGGGGGTGATTGGAGGTGTGGGGGTCATTGGAGGTGCGGGGGGTTATTGGAGGTGCAGGGGGGGTTATTGGAGGTGCAGGGGGGGTCATTGGAGGTGCAGGGGGGGTCATTGGAGGTGCAGGGGGGGTCTTTGGAGGTGCAGGGGAGGGTTGTTGGATGTGCAGGGGGGGTTATTGGAGGTGCAGGGGAGGGTTGTTGGAGGTGTAGGGGGGGTGATTGGAGGTGCAGGGGGGGTGATTGGAGGTACAGGGGGGAGAGTGATGTGAGTTGCAGGGGGGGAGAGTTATGTGAGGTGCAGGGGGGGGAGAGTGGTGTGAGGTTCAGGGGGGGAGTGATGTGAGGTTCAGGGGGGGGGAGTGATGTGAGGTGCAGGGGGGAAGAGTGATGTGAGGTGCAGGGGGGAAGAGTGATGTGAGGTGCAGGGGGGAAGAGTGATGTGAGGTGCAGGGGGGAGAGATGGGAGGTGCAGGGGGGGAGAGTGGTGTGAGGTGCAGGGGGGGAGAGTGATGTGAGGTGCAGGGGGGGGAGAGTGATGTGAGGTGCAGGGGGGTAGAAGGATGTGAGGTGCAGGGGGCGTGGGATGTGTGTGGTGTGCAGTGGGGTATTGTGTGTTTGTGGAGAGGGAGTATTATGTGTGGGTGAGGGGGAGAGATGGGGGTATGAGAGATAGATGGGGAGTATCGCAAAGGTTGATAGTGAGGGGTTCTGGGGGAGATATGAGGATGATGATGAGAGGTGCTGGAGGAGAGATGATGATGATGATTTTACCCGTGCGGCCCAAATTTTTTTTCCTTGGAGCATTTTGGCCCTTCTCGCTTTACGAGTTGTGCAGGCCTGGTCTATAGTATTTCAGACGGAGGGAAGGCGCACACACGCTGCAATACACTTGCTGAAGCCTGAGCTTTTTAATGGCTTTGCAGGGTATGCAGCGGGCGCGATTTGGGGGCGTGGCAATGAATATTTGGAGGCGTGGCAATAACGTTCCGGCGCGGACGTCACTTCCCTACCTCACATCCCGATCCACCGGCATTTTTTCAGATGCAGAATCTGAAGCACTGTGCAGACAAGAAGAAAAACGCACACAATGCGCACCAGAGATTAAAATATAGTAAATTATTTATTAATAAAACAAGAAATAACCGAGGGGATCCAACCCCACCTCAGTACATATGCGTCACAGATCCGGGTTCGGTTACAATGAACACAAACCACATGAATAATCAAATATAACTAAATGAAACTAAATCTATAAACAACATGACAAACGGTATATAAAATAATAAAAAGGAAGACAGTGTTCAATAAAACGGGATAAAGGAATCCTGGATTGGCTAAAAATATAGCTAAACAGCTGCCTGAGGCTGACAGGGGGAGACGGAGATTTACACTGAAGCCCAGAGCGGGTTCCGCGGCGAACGTATTGGGATCCGGACCGCGCCACCGCAGAGATGTTACCACCGCCCGAGCTCCCTGCAAACGCCATCTCGGCCTGTCAGAATACGCGCAGAGTCACCTGTCGTGACACGTCGGTTTATGTGTCTTTTTCAGTACAAAAACTTGTGATCAAACTTACCAGAGTGCTGTCTCCTGATCTCGTGCTTCAAACGGAATCGTGTGGTTTATTATTGCTTTATGGGACAAGCACCCAATTTTTTCTACATGCAACTGGAGTGCCGGCTGCTTCTGTGGAATATATATATATATAATTATATATATGCCAGGCCAGGACGCAAGATGCAAAACCTGCGCAATACTCTACACAGCGGACACAATACAAATACCACACAGGAATCGGGAATACAAAATCAGAGGAAGGTTCACCTGTTCCTCCAGCAATGTCGTGTTCCTCATCATGTGCATGAAATGTCCAGGGGGCTGCTACTACATAGGTGAGACGGGGCAGGGGCTAAACAAGAGAATGAACCTGCATCGCACAGCATCACACGCGGAACAAGAGACAGTCCTGTCGGCGAACATTTCTCTGACTCTGTCCATAAGATGGACGATCTGGGGGTTGCCATACTCAAAGTTAATCTTAAAACACCGAAATAGAGATGGTTGCACGAATAGAAATATATGCAACTGTTCGGGACACTTAGCGGTGGCCTAAACAGAGATCGAAATTTTATGAGTCATTACTGACACAAGTGAACTCTCTTCCCATGAGCGCTAAAGGCCATGTCTGTACATACTGTGCTATATGTATGCACACACAGCTGTCTCTTACACATACAAATACTCCTTGTTTTTCCATCCCTATACACCAATAGGGACCACATAGTATCTACACACACTTTTAGTTTTGCTACAATCTCTCACATTTCCACACCTACCCACACAATTTATATTAACTCCCACTCCACACACACACCTTTTGTAAAGCACTGTATAAACTGTGGGCTCTCCATTCATTTATATTCACACAGATACACACACACACACACACACACACACACACACACACACACTCTTACATCACTAACTTTCAGGAACCATTTAACACCTCTAGCCATAAATCACATTCACACAAGGGGGGGGGGGGGGGGGAGAAGGGACAAGCACAGATAACATTCCAAGAGACACTGTTTTTAAGTATACCCTTTGCTTGCTTCATTCATTGTAACATCGCCAGAAGAAGAGATCAGCGTATCTCGAAAGCTCGCACAAATAAAAGCATTTCGTTAGCCACAGAACGGTATAGTCTATTTATTTTTTGATTATATATATATATATATATATATATATATATATATATATATATATATATATGTGACACAAAGTATACCGCATCAACACAGTGCGTCACTGTTGCCCAGAAACTGTCTTGATTTATGATATAATAACAATGGACAGTGGTGCTAAAGGATAATGGATATGTATTACAACGAAAAAAGCATCCTTATGAAGAAGCACACGGGCATGCCAAGAAAGTGATAACAATACAAATGTATTACTGTGGGTTAAAAACAAGGGAAGAAAAATTGATAAAAGAGGAGGGGGACTCACATCTACCAAACATGTATTCCGTGAGGCAAAGAACAGCAAAAGTAATCACCAGCACAAGCAGCTCTGATCCAAGCATGCACATATACCTCTACACACAAGCAGCTCTGATCCAAGCATGCACATATACCTCTACACACACTGCAGCTCTGATCCACGCATGCACATATACCTCTCCACACAAGCAGCTCTGATCCAATCATGCACATATACCTCTACACACAAGCAGCTCTGATCCAAGCATGCACATATACCTCTCCACACAAGCAGCTCTGATCCAAGCATGCACATATACCTCTCCACACAAGCAGCTCTGATCCAAGCATGCACATATACCTCTACACACAAGCAGCTCTGATCCAAGCATGCACATATACCTCTACACACAAGCAGCTCTGATCCAAGCATGCACATATACCTCTACACACACTCCAGCTCTGATCCAAGCATGCACATATACCTCTCCACACAAGCAGCTCTGATCCAATCATGCACATATACCTCTACACACAAGCAGCTCTGATCCAAGCATGCGCATATACCTCTACACACAAGCAGCTCTGATCCAATCATGCACATATACCTCTCCACACAAGCAGCTCTGATCCAAGCATGCGCATATACCTCTACACACAAGCAGCTCTGATCCAAGCATGCACATATACCTCTACACACAAGCAGCTCTGATCCAAGCATGCACATATACCTCTACACACAAGCAGCTCTGATCCAAGCATGCACATATACCTCTACACACAAGCAGCTCTGATCCAAGCATACACATATACCTCTACACACAAGCAGCTCTGATCCAAGCATGCACATATACCTCTACACACAAGCAGCTCTGATCCAAGCATGCACATATACCTCTACACACACAAGCAGCTCTGATCCAAGCATGCACATATACCTCTCCACACAAGCAGCTCTGATCCAAGCATGCACATATACCTCTACACACAAGCAGCTCTGATCCAATCATGCACATATACCTCTACACACAAGCAGCTCTGATCCAAGCATGCACATATACCTCTACACACAAGCAGCTCTGATCCAAGCATGCACATATACCTCTACACACAAGCAGCTCTGATCCAAGCATGCACATATACCTCTCCACACAAGCAGCTCTGATCCAAGCATGCACATATACCTCTACACACAAGCAGCTCTGATCCAAGCATGCACATATACCTCTACACACAAGCAGCTCTGATCCAAGCATGCTCATATACCTCTCCACACAAGCAGCTCTGATCCAAGCATGCACATATACCTCTACACACATTGCAGATTTGTGCACATAACGTAAGGAGATAGCTGTTGTTGTAAAATAGTAATTGCAGAAATGGAGGCAATAAATGCTCGAGTATTAAAGATGTAAATACATCACCATTAAAGCGTAGGTGTGAAAGGCCAATTTACAGATAGCCAAGGCCTCCTGTCATGGAAAAGGGTAGGGGTCCCACTCCACAGACTCTCACTCCAACGCGTTCCGACTAAAACGGTCTTCTTCAGAGAGAAGAAGATTATATATATATATATATATATATATATATATATATATATATATATATATATATATTTTTTTTGCATGTCATTTCCCAGAATCCCTTGCTGCAGTGGAAGTGCTGTATGCTGGTGATAATGGGGAAAGGAGGGGTTGCAGACCTGCCTAAGACATGCAGATGAGCATACAGTTGTATTTGCATATTTGCTTTCCTGTGGAGGGTTTTTGTCACTTTTTTTACTCACCATAACTTAACTCAGTATTATGGTATAGCCTATCCCATAGCCTCTTTGCATACCCAGTTAAATCAACCCCACACTGATGAGACCCATTAAGGTCGAAACAGCTGTCTGTGGGTGGTTTTCTGGGTATGCACCTTAACCCTGGCTGTGCTCAAAGCTGTGACCATGCAGCAAGCTTAAGCCTATAGGGAACCATGTTAAAAATGGTTTTTGAGGCAAAAAGTGACACTGTGTGCTCATTTGCATGTCATTTCCCAGAATCCCTTGCTACAGTGGAAGTGCTGTATGCTGGGTGATAATGGGGAAAGGCGGGGTTGCAGACCTGCCTAAGACATGCAGATGAGCATACAGTTGTATTTGTATATATATATATATATATATATATATATATATATATATATATATATATATATATATATATATATATATATATATATATATGAAACCAGGTGTCCCACCAAGGAGACAAAAAACAGCACTCAAGGTATATTGCAAAAGTGTATTTGAAAAAAAGCAGGCACATATAAATCCAACGTTTCGGTCCTGTATAGGACCTTCCTCAGGGGCGTGAGGAAGGCCCTATACAGGACCGAAACGTTGGATTTATATGTGCCTGCTTTTTTTCAAATACACTTTTGCAATATACCTTGAGTGCTGTTTTTTGTCTCCTTGGTGGGACACCTGGTTTCCTGTAATTTTTGTTGAACAAGCACTTATTTCTTTGGAGCCTTTGAAGTGCCTGCTGTTATCTATATATATATATATATATATATATATATATAAAATCAAAAAATAAATAGATGATATTATTTTTTTATTATTTTATGATTATTGAAGCTCGGCTAACACGGTACTTATACCTCTACACATATACCTTGAGTGCTGTTTTTTGTCTCCTTGGTGGGACACCTGGTTTCATATATATATATATATATATATATATATATATATATATATGTGTGTGTAAATATATGTATGTGTGTGTAAATATATATATGTGTGTATGTATATATATATACATATATATATATATATATATATATATATATGTATATGTGTTTGTGTGTGTGTGTCATACAAGAATCTATTATTATCTAAAATCAGTAACATATGTGATCTATTATGCCATTACCAATTGGACTGTAGGACTATAAAACCATTACGACTGAGTTGTAGCATTATCCTCTGATGAAATCAGCCGTGTGCTGAAGAAACACGTAGGTACATTCTTCTCGTTGCTATTGCCACACTATCCGTCTTGACGCCGGAAGGGAAGTTGGTACGCGAACAAGGCGAGACACCGGAATTACAGAGTGGAATCACAACTGCATACTACAGATTGCCGGAGGACCACACTGCAAGGGGCGCAGCCTATCGAGTTTCCCGGTCATCGTCCAAAGTCTGGAGCTGCGGATTGACCACCGGATTGACCACCGGATTACCACGGAGCACGAGCCTGTCTCATACAACGCTTTTACCAAACGGATGTTTGTGAGTTTGTTATTTTTATCTTGTCCAGGAAATGAAATTGTTAAACCGAATTTACACATGGAGCGGGCGCTTTCTCTTCTTTTTTTTTGTTTAGGTATCTATCGAGGAGGTGGTTGTTTCCCCGAAGAGAGCTGCCAGGACTCCAGAGGATGCCCGAATTGGATCCTTTTATGATTGAGTTATAACATAGCTATTAGAGCTAAGTTTCTGGACTGTTATTGTGTTTAGGCATAGTGTTTATTATTATTTTATTACAGCTACTTTTTAGTTATTAATTCTGGCCACTAATTCTCACTGCCACTATAATCTTTCTCTAGCCACAACCAAATTGCTATATCAGCTATATTATTTATTGGTTATACCAGGGGAGCTCGCGCCCCCACCCCCTCCTTTACCTTGATGCGGCGTCACGTGACCGGCAGCGGCATTTGACGAGGGTGACGTCACATGACCCCGCGGCGTAATTTAACACCGCGTTGCCATGGACACGAGTGACGCCGGCAGAGTCAAGGTAAGTAATAGCATTGCAGAGGCCTCACGCGATCCCCCGGCATTTAATTTTAATGCCTCGAGGAAGTGCGCGGGGCCTCTGCAACCGCCCGTGCGCCTCCCCCCCCCCCCCGAAAAATCTCCCGCCCTCCACTTTGCGCACCTCTGGGTTATACCATATATATACACACGCACACACATATATACACACACACACACATACATATACACACACGTGTATGTGTGTATAAAACAGACAATATATATACATATAGTATGATATATATATATAAACATACTATATGTGTATGTATGTATATGTGTATATATATATATATATTGCACGCGCACACACACATATAACGTTTTATCCAACTTTTTCATTTATCATTTGTAGAGAAAATGAACAATGTCGCCAAAAGCGCTATTTTTCAAAATGTAGCATCTCTACTAATTAGTGTAAAATGATACTTCATATAAAGCAGGTTATGGGACCCAGTATAAAATGACCTTCATGTCTCTTATCACATCCCAGTATATGGATATCTTCTATTATCACAAGCTGCTAACATGTGACAGGGCTCAGGGTCTGAGCCCAGAATGTGACATATTGAACATTCTCATTCTAAATTTCAAAAAATATTGTGTTGATTTCTGACCTGACTGCCGTGGTTACAGCTCAACCACTCTGTTCTACCGCATGTCACCACTTTCTGCCACAACCAGCTGACGGTGGATCTGCAAGGAGTTCAACGCTCATTGGCATCACATCTGTGGCTTGGTTGACGTATCATTTCTCCAGCTTTTTATTGTATTGTTTTTAAATAGATTATATTTATTTAGTTGAATAGATTATATTTCTTAGTACAATAGATTCTATTTATTAGTTTAATAGATATTTATTTAGTTTGATACATTATATTTCTTAGTTTAATAGATCATATTTGTTAGTTAAATAGATTATATTAACTAGTATTTAAGTCTCCCCCTCAGAGCCCCATTAGATAAATATTTTAGGACCCTTGTGCATATTTCACATCTTTTCGGAGTCGCTTATTTTTTAGACCCTCGGAGCCGAAACCTAAAGGGGTCAGCTAAGAAAGTTCGGATCAAGAGGAGCCACACAGCTTAAAGACAGAACATTTCCAAGGGAGATGGAGACAATTTGGGTAAGATCTGATTAAAGAACAACCTTTGGGGAAGGGAAGGGTGATGGGGGAGTGTAAGAGGGGGGTGAGAGAGCAAGGTGGTGTGTCAGATTGGGGCAGAGCAAGAGAACGCAAAAATGATGGGGATTTGCTGCATACCAAAAAAAAACAATTAGTGATACTTTTACCAGTGCCCCTTAGTCTCAGGGAAGACCGGCATTTCGTCCAATGTATACAATAAGATTGATGGAAAAGGGCACACAGATTTGAATAAAAAAAGATAATTTATTGTGCCACAGACTACAATGTTTTGGCTGCTGGCCTTTCTTTGCTGGATTTAGTGGGTTTAGCCACTTTACCTGAAAAAGACCAGCAGGCCGAAATGTTGTAGTCTATGGCAGTGCAAGAGAAAACAGGTTGGGGGGGGGGTGGGTTCTCGCAAGGTCGCCGACCCATGGGTGAGGGTCCCCGGTGGAAACTAGTCCTGGACCCCGGGAAAGCTGTCTGTGGCCCATACAAGCTGAGTAACATGTAGAAAGGACACATGTATGTTCAGAATGAGTTAGCATGGTATTTTGAGAGGCATCATAGCAGGTCAGTGCAAGTCAGGGCAGAGCACTGCAAGGTCAGTCAATATGAGTATGAGGAAGGGTCCGATGGAGGAGTTGGAGGGTCCCAGAATATCTCTTAAAGCAGGGGTGTGCAAATCGAGGGGCGCGACATTTTCTTGGGAGGAGGGGCTCGGCGCTTACAGTGGCCCCTCGCTCTTCCCCACAGCATTTAAATTAAATGCCGGAAATCGCGCGCAAGTCCTCTGTAAGTTCCCTTTCCTTGTCTCCGGCGGCTTCTGGCGACAGCAGCGTGGCGTCACATGATGTGGCATTGCCATAGCAACGTGATATCACATGACGTCGTTACATCAGAACGTCGGAGACAAGGTGGGGAGGGGGGAGGGGGGAGCAGGGAAAAAGGTTGCGCAACCCTGTCTTAAAGCATTGTCTTGCATACAGATCAGAGGCCAAGAATGGATATGGATATCCGATGTGAAGCCGGAAATAAGACAGAAAAGACCGTTTCGGGAGAAGAAGGTGAGTGATGAAATAGCCGTCACTGTGTAACTCTTCCAATTACCTGCAACTTCATGCAGAGAAATAGCAACGCTTGTTTTTAACGTGTTAAGCGCCTAATGGGGAATTCAACTGCTGAGAGGTTAAGGGAGTTACTCACCAAACTCAGCGACGTTTCTGTGTCTCTGTGATAACTCCCCTAGGACATGCCTGAAAACCAGAGGTTACTCAATGTATTTTTGATAAATAGAAATATGACCTTCTGGGGAGGGGTACATAATGGGTACTGGGCCTGGTGAGGTGGGTATAACGGGTACTGGGCCTGGTGAGGTGGGTATAACAGGTACTGGGCCTGGGGAGGGGTGTATAACAGGGTACTGGGCCTTGGGAGGGGTGTATAACAGGGTACTGGGCCTGGGGAGGGGTGTATAACAGGGTACTGGGCCTGGGGAGTGGCGTATAACAGGGTACTGGGCCTTGGGAGGGGTGTATAACAGGGTACTGGGCCTTGGGAGGGTTGTATAACTGGGTACTGGGCCTGGGGAGGTGGGTATAACGGGTATTTGCCCTGTGGAGGGCGGTATAACGTGGTATTGCGGAGGGGGTATAAGTGGCACAGGAGCTCTTGCGATACAGAGTATCACTGTCCCTGGTTACAAACACTTCATGTCTCCTGCAGGTCAGGACACGCACGAAGGTGGTGCCCTTTGTGCCACCAGACGACGAGGCGGGCTACGAGGCGGACGACGAGGCATACGAAAAAGCGGGCGTCAAGTGGAACAATGACGTGGGCTACAAGGCGGCCGAGGAGGCAGACGTGGTGTACGATGACCAAGGAGCATACGACAGGTGTGGCCGGATCTGCTGCTTCACCTTTTTTAGGCGGAGGAGAAGACCCCAGGAGCAGGTAGGAGAATACGAGAGGTGCGGACAGATCTGCTGCTTCACCTTTTTTAGGCGGAGAAGAAGCCGGGAGCAGGTAGCAGAGGAGCCAGGGCGTAGATACAGGGGTATTCTAGGGGCCCTGAGAAGTTGGTTTGACCGCAGGAGAGGCAGATAAGATCAGGAAGGCTGCGGGAGGGGCAGGTACTAGAGGGAGATAGGGATATTGGGCGTGAGAGGGTGAGAGAGAACAAGGAGCAGGGCCGGAGCACGGGTTTCATGCGCCCGAGGCGAAACTTAAAATTTGTGCCCCAGTTGTATAAAAAATAACAAGATAAATAAAATAATAAAATAAACAGTGGCGTAGCTATCGGGACTGCAGGGGGTGCGACCGCACCCCAGCGCGACGCAAAATAAAAACAAAAGGGCGCCAAAATACTGGATAAAAAAAAAGAATAATAATTTTAAAAAAAAGATAAATAAATTAGAAATAATAAGAAAAAAAATAATAATGATTATTAATGCGCCCCTAGGACCTTTGCGCGCTAGGCGACCGCCTAATGGCCGGCCGGCCCTGCGAGGTATGCGGGAGGAAAAGGGGTGAATGGGATAGATATGCAGGGGGATGGGGGAGCAGGTGAGTTATACACAGGGGCACAAGGGCCCCATCACCCACATCTCTATATACTGAGTGTGCCCCTGTGTATAACAACGCTGATCTGTGCTGCTCCATCTGATCTCACTGCGCAGTGATCCAGGGACCCTCCGATCGCCATTTAATGGGGTCAGGAAGGAATTTTTTTCCCCCATTGCACAGCAGGGGTTATGTTTCGCCTTCCTCTGGATCACAGCAACAAATTGCCCTTTGTGCATGAATTATCAGTGAGATCTTTATACACCCTGCATTGGTCTTCACTCCTTTGCTGCCGGAGGGGCCTGCAGTGCATTGCTCTGCGTGTTACTATATTGCTCTGCAATGTGCTGCAGGCCCCTACCAGCAAAGAGATTCATTATTTCAATAAAATACTCTATTTAATCCAACCTATGTGTAGTGTCTTTTCTATCCGTTGTATCTATTGCTAACAGCTCAGTGATTCTTCCCCAGGTCATTGCACTAGTGTCACGCTGCCAAGCCGGGTGTGAGGGAGATTTATAGGGTCACATATACACTTCTGCCAAAACACGAGTGCAAACAGGAAGCCCCTCTGATCTCATATCTTTTATTACACAAAACGGTATCTAAAAAGGTAAAAAGAACATACATGGGATTCTGCTACAAATATCTCTCTAATTACAAACCAATTAGCAAATCATTCAGATTAGAGTCGAGCGAAAAGAAAGGGTTAAGTATCTCATGTACAGTATATGCAGTGCAGGCTGTTCTGCGCATTACATGCAGGGGACAACGTTTAGGGGATATAAGTAATGCTGATCTCAGAGCTGACCGGCTGACCTGCTCTTCTGGCTGACCGGAGGACCTGCTCTTCTGGCTGACCGGCTTCCCTTCTTCCAGCTAACTGACCTGAATTGTGGCCCCTGTATCTCCCAATTAAACGTTTTATTGGCATATTCTTGTTTGACTCGTTCTATACAGACATTTTCTATATATTCATTGTGGGATTTGATAACATCTGTAAGATCTCTCAGAATATCACATTCTGTACGTTTGTGCTGAATATTTTTCCATTCTCAATTTACTTAATATTAGTTTTTGGCTTCAATTATTTATATCGAGCCCAAAATACCTTTATACAGGATGCTGTTCCCTTTATCCCACAAATGCTGCTTCATTAAAGCCCGTGGGTGGCACTTAATGCATTCTCAGACTTTTAGGCAACATCCCTAATTTCCAAACGTGGGATAAAATCTGTGCATATTTAAATGGTTAATTTTTCCATTTTTCCATTGTGACAAAATATCAATTTTCTCACTCAAGACTACTAAATCCCTCCCCAAAAATATCCGTTTCACATAAAAGTGTGTGCGCGTCTCCTTCCGCCTAACTGGCACGTCGTCCTTACGGGCGCCACTCCTTGCAACTCCACGCTGCCCTCCAGTGGTAAAAGAAATAAGATACATTTACTGTACTCGTCTGGCAGCTGCTCCCGTATAAGGTGGGTAACTCTGTATTAGGGGTCTTGGTAGAGTATATTTTATACTTATGTCGGATAGATGAGAAAATAATATTCCTAACAGGTTATTGTGAGAGGCCTTGGATCTGATCCTATATGCACGCAGCCCTCGCCTCTCTGACCTTGAACACATACTTCAATCTGATTTTTTGAGACTTGAAACTGGATTTCCCAAAACAAACTGATTTTAAACACTGACAAGACTGTAACAATGGTATTTGGGACCAGAGCTAAATTGCTAAAGCTGCCAATGACAGAGCTTCAGATAAAAACCAGCTCTAATACCATCCTAGCCCCTGTTACTTGTTTGAAATATCTGGGCATATAGTTCAACTCCCATTTAACATTTGGGATGCACATTGATACCCTGACATCCAAATCCTATGCCAAACTAGGTGTACTTTACAGGAACAAATCCTCCCTAAGGCCCTCATGCAGTAAGCAGCGATAAGCCACTTATCACCAGTTTATAGCCAAAAAAGCCTACAGCGATTCAGAAAGCCCAGAGAAGCTGGCGATTAGAGCAAAAATAACCGGGGTTTTTTTGCCGGAAAATAAATAAATAAATAAAATCGGCAGACGCGCGGTGATAAGCCACTTTTCAGCACTGATCGCCAGTTTTTCAAACACGCTCAATTCTATAAGCCCTGATCAGCTTATTGCGGCTGATCGCCACTTTAAAATTGCTGTTTCTTCTCCAAATTGTCCCGCCACAAAAGTTGGCAAGAAGGTGGGGTGAAGCTGCGATGAAAATAACATGCATGTGTCCCAGAGCTGATATCCATTAATATCAGCACCAGAGACCCCCGGCATGAATCCGATGCATAAAAAATGCATTTACAGGCAACTTCATTACCGCCAAGGCAATGAAGGGGTTATACACCCGTGCCAGGCTTATTGTGGGTAGCGGGGGTGGGTGAAGGTGGTATTTGGCCCTGGGTGGGTGTTTAGGCCTTGCCAGGGGGTTGCAGGATGACTTTACCTCTTCTTTAACTTCGTGGTTAATACCGCTAAGGTAATGAAGGGGTTAACCCCTCCCGCTACCCCCCCCCCCCACCCGGTAGGCCTAAACACCCATCCTTGGGGCCAATACCCCGTTCATCCACCCCCACTACCCACAATAAACAAAAATACACATAACAGCACCACTAGCCACCTCCTAGGTCCCTAATAAACCATTACAATATTCATAAAACCATTATTTTGTTTACACCCAGGATTATTACATGGGATTAGGGCTATGTTATTCAGTGAGGGGTTGTATGTTTGTATTCGTAGGGACAGGCAAGGCCGGAGTCAGATGGGTTTCTCCTGCCTCTGTCCTCCCTGTCTCCTGACCCTTCCTGTAGCCGGACAAAGAAGAAGAAGCAGGCACACGGTCTTACTCAAAGGAGGTTTAATATGCCATAAAGTCCAACGTTTCGGCAGTCTAATACTGCCTTTCTCAAGGTGAAGGCTACCAAACACAAGAAAACAGTCACAATATATACCACCCCCCTGATACTCTCCCCGCTCTGCCACATAACCAGGATGTTGACGCCCCCTAGTGACGTCAGAGCTACCATATGGCGCCCCCTAGTGATGTCAGAGCTACCATATGGCGCCCCCTAGTGACGTCAGACGTCTAGGTCTAAATCCCTGGCAATACAGCATAGAGCTGTCTTGGAGGAATGCAGCCACAGCCACACCTCTCCCCAGACTGAACACTCCCCCATGATGACGTCAGCGTGACCCGCCCGTCGGGGGGAAGGGGGGGGTGTGCACCAATCAAGACTGTACTCACAGGGCTGGACAAAGATGTATCCGTCGCCATGGGATCAGTGTCAGAGCAGGGAGGAGTGACACACTCCTATAAATCACCCTGAAAGTGTAAATAAACCACACACCAAAATATTCATAAAGCATATGTGCACAAAACTAATACAGCAATATACTATTAAAAACATGTGACTGTATACTGCTGATGACATCAGTATAATCCTGCAAAGTTACCGTGAAATGCCACATAAGAATATGCAGTACATCAGTATTTAGAATATACTAGTGTGTATACCTAGTCAGAAATGGGTACACACCGCCAGGGGGGGGGGGGGGAGAGAAGGGGGAGGGAGGGAAGGGAAAAAAACCACACAAAAAGGATAATTTTCCCAATAGGTAAGTGCAGAGTCCATGGATGGTGCAAGATCAAATATGCCTGTAGAAAGACAAAAAATTACCTTCTATTAAGGAAGCATTTTAAATTCTGTTGCTCATTAAGACCCATACCGTTGCTGGTATTTAAAGCATGTATCCAGAATGCTTCACGTCTCAATAAGAAAGTCTCCCTATCTGGAGTGAGAAAATGTGAAAAGATATAGTGCGCTACTACAATCAATAAAAGTGAGGTGATATAGTGATGTACAAAAAGAGGTGACCTTTAAACACGTAGAGTATATGGTACGTCTGCAGCTGTGGCACCAGGGATGGCTCAAATACCCCCTAATAGCAAACAGAAATACAAAAAAACACAGCGCACAACGCTCATAGTGCATTAAAAATTATATTAGTAACCACAAAATAAAGGTGAGTATTAAGCGTACATTTAGATAGAAAAAACAATCATTTCAGGGTTAATGTTACCCAAGCACCAACGGACGCCAATAGAGATGTCGTGGCTCTCTCCTTCTCAATCCCTCAGCCTCGGGGGTAGGGCCTGGGTGGTCTTCCAATCGGTTAGCTGTTAGTACAGCCCTCAGCCTCAAGGTAGTACTTAGGAGGTCTCCAGTTCAGCTGAACAGCAGTACAGCCAATTCGCCGTGCCAAGCAATAATGTCTTTCACTGTTCCAGTCTCTGTAGCAGCGGAGCACACGCTGTGGGGCGTCTATTTTTAATTTTTATGATTCTCCCGCTTTGGGGGGTGACTGAATTGACTACCGGTAGTCAGACTGTTACAGACCGAGCAGCTCATGCATCTAAAGTTACCCGGTCTGCCACCCTCCAGAAAATGAGGAGTTCTGTAGTTACCCTCATTATCTGCATGTATCAGGCTATCCGCCAGATTCCTCCCTCTTTTGAATGCCACCATTGGTGGTACACAGCAACTTTCAGATAATATATCATCATTTTGCAGAATATGCCAGTGTTTAAGACTGGTAGATTTAATAAAACCACCAGCTTGACTGTACGTAGTAAGCAGGAAGGAAAAGACTTGGATCACAACTATGAAAAAACGAGAACTGGAGGCTAATAGAAAAAATAACAAATTATTTATTGGGACATAACTAATTAAAAAGAGAAACCTCTCGCATGGTGCGCTTTATCAAAGAGTAGTTTCACTGGTCTTAATCAAACTCTTATATGGTTAGCACCGCCCACCTGTGTCCAGGTAAACACAAACCCCCAGGACACAAATTCCCTGTGAAATGAAACACAGGAAAGGGGCGTAATGCTCAGAGGGAAGAGATCCACATAGAGGGAATAAACAGGTAAAAAATTAATAAAAAAGACCAATCACATACAAAAGAAATATCAATAACACACATATATCAACTGTGGAAACATAAACATACACATGTCCAAATCTATAGTGAATATTCAATGTATATTTAACCCATTGATTTGTTCATTTTAATATCATAAGATGGCATATGAATGGTATATCATCAAACTCCTAGACACAATAGATATGGTTTAAAGGACATATGTAAAACACAATATTATTCTAGAAAAAAGTAAATATATAGTTAGAAAAAGGAAAACAAATAATAAATAATAAAGAAGAATAGATGCCAAAAGAAAATGTAGGACAATTGAATTCATTAATAAATATATATCTTATTTGATCACTAGAAAGCAGAAAAAAATGACAATAATAAATAACTTAATAAACAGACAATCATTATTGTCATCGTGAGACGGAAGCATAGCAAGAATACTCATACAAAATGTTCATGAAAAATGTTTTAGATTTAAAATTTGTCCCTGAAGAAGCTCCTTTGCTGGAGGGAAACGCGCGTTGGACGCGCAATGTTGTCAGTCTCCTACTTGGAGCTGTTTTAATGTAGTGTCAGCAGTCTCCTGGCTCTAACTGTGTTGATCCCATTAGTTAGTTATTTATTTAATCCTTTAATTTTATAGTGAGTGTGCCTGCTTTCCTTGCACAGCACTGCCGTGTCTGGCAGGTCTATGCTGCAGTGTATGTACTAAGTGAACTTAAAGTGATTTGTTACCGGCGCTAACCACACCCAATCTGTGATAAAATAGTGCACAAAATTAAAATTCAAAATAAAATGTGTCAAGGTGATCACTGATCAAATTCTCAACCTTCCAGGAATGTGTACAGATTCCTTTCAATAGTAGCTTGTCCGGGATGGGAAGGGAGCGAAGATAGCAGGGATACACCATGAAAAATAAAAAATAAATGCATACAATAGTGTAATAAGTTCTTTTCAATCTGGATAAAACATGTATGTCTTGGCTCTATAGCAATGCCTACTTACAGCAGGTCAAAAGGTAAAAAGCATTGATCTACACAGCAGGTAGAAAGGTGTCAGGATCTTCAGGAACAACAGCCCAGGTTTACAGCATAAGAAATCAGCACCTCAGCTCAGACGTCAGTAGATGTGAGTGGATCAGAGACATGCAAAAGAAAGGCAGACCATAGTGTCGATCGTGCATAAAATTTATATAAACAAACAACAAATTTTAGGAATTGTACTCACATTGTGTACATAATCATAGTTCACATAAGGCTTTACTTGAGGCAAATGGAGTGCTGGTTCAGTGTGGAGCAGCTCACCGGGGATCTTCTCCTCAATGAATGCTCCTGAGGAAGTTGTCTAGTACGACGAAACGCGTAGAGCCACTTTCATTGCTGCAGCTGCTCTTTCTACTGAAGGCTTCAGAGTTGCTGAGTTCCCCCACCGTTTGCCTCCAAGACCGGATGCCGTCACCCCAACAGCGGATGTGACGTCAGACGCCATCTCCCACCCGGTCTGTTGTGAGTCTAAGGAGAAGATCCCCGGTGAGCTGCTCCACACTGAACCAGCACTCCATTTGCCTCAAGTAAAGCCTTATGTGAACTATGATTATGTACACAATGTGAGTACAATTCCTAAAATTTGTTGTTTGTTTATATAAATTTTATGCACGATCGACACTATGGTCTGCCTTTCTTTTGCATGTCTCTGATCCACTCACATCTACTGACGTCTGAGCTGAGGTGCTGATTTCTTATGCTGTAAACCTGGGCTGTTGTTCCTGAAGATCCTGACACCTTTCTACCTGCTGTGTAGATCAATGCTTTTTACCTTTTGACCTGCTGTAAGTAGGCATTGCTATAGAGCCAAGACATACATGTTTTATCCAGATTGAAAAGAACTTATTACACTATTGTATGCATTTATTTTTTATTTTTCATGGTGTATCCCTGCTATCTTCGCTCCCTTCCCATCCCGGACAAGCAGTGTATGTACTACCATTATCACTGCATTTGCCAGCTTTATCACTCTAGCACTCTTATTTTAACACACTAAAGTCTCCATTATAGTGCGCAGTGCTGGCTGATCTAGCAAGGTAGCTGGACATTTAACCCATTGGCCACTCACTTGTGTACATCTATACACTTCCATTATTGGGTCTCACCGTTGCTCCAGAGGGGTTAACACCCTGACTCCTAGCAATCTGTGTCCTCCATATCCCACCATTATTAAGTGGTTAAATGGGATAGTATGAACTTATAACTGACGACAAGGTTGCCTGATAGCGTTGATTTAATATATTTTTAATTCACATTACACATTACTTTGGTAATATATGTTTTAAGTAAATTTATTAAAAGTTAATTTTTACACTGTTATGGTGTGCATTTAAGTGAATTCTTTTAGGGGGCACATCCATTTTGTGTTTCCCTTCACCTTTTCTAGATCCCATTCTGTATTAATTCCTGCAGGGGATAATGTATCCAAAGAATGGATCCAAAACATCTCCCGCTGGTTGAGGAGCTTTAATCTATCACCCCCTCTCATGGGCATGGGCACCAGTTCTACAGCAGAAAAATGAACATTTGATAGACCTCCTGAAGGACAGTCAGTAAAATGTTTTGAAACTGGTAACATGAAATCTTTTCTTTTAATGGAACGTATATGCTCCATGATTCTGTTTTTAACAGGGCGTATAGTGCAGCCCACGTACCCTTGGCCACAGCCACAGGTAAGAAAGTATATGACAAATTGTGAGTCACAATTAATAAAGGATGGGATCCTATAGTTCTTTTTAGAATAAATAGTCTTAATAGACTTAATTGGTTTCGCATAGCAGCAAACGCAACATTTTCCACATTTAAAAAAACCTTTTATTTTAACAGATTTGTTAGACTTCTTAGAGTCAAACAATCTTGGAGAAAGATAGTCAGATAAGGATTTGGATTTCCTAAAAGTAATGGCTGGACCCTGGTTAACTGAACTATGTAGGTCCTTATCAAGAGTGAGGGTCCCCCAATGTTTATAAATGATAGAACGAATCTGTTCAGCCTGGCGACTAAACTGGGTGACAAATAGAGCAGACGTCACTCGATCCAATTCATGTTTCTTCTTGAACTTCACAGACGAGTTCGATAACAAATCGATCCTGTTTGTAGATTTGACACACAGATATGCTGCTTCAATATCAGTGTGATTATATTTTCTTTGAGCAAATCGAGTTTTTAATTCCTCTGCTTGATGCTCAAATAAATCTTCATTTGAACAAAGCCGTCTTAGTCGAAGGAATTCAGCCTTGGGTATACTTCGAATGAATGTTTTAGAATGACTGCTGTCTGCTTCCAACAAAGTATTACGTGAATGAGGCTTTCTAAAAATGTCCGTTTGAATAGTGCCTGTCGTGTCAATAAATAAAGTAATGTCTAAATAATTGATGTGATTCATGTGTTCTTCATAAGTAAATTTAAGATTTAAAGAATTAGTATTAAGTGTATGAATAAAGGCATGCAGTGATAATAAATCCCCATCCCAAATCATAATCAAATCGTCAATATACCGTTTATAGAAAATAATCTGATGACGAAAAGAATTATCAGCACCGAAAATGTGTGTGGATTCCCAAAGACCCACAAACAAATTAGCATAAGAGGGGGCAAATGACGTCCCCATAGCAGTACCCCGTGTCTGAAGATAAAATTGTGCATCAAAAGAAAAATAATTATGGGTGAGCAGAAACATAATAGAATCCAAAAGAAAGGCACGTAATGAAATGGACAATGTAGAAGCATCAAGAAAAAATTCCACTGCTCGAATCCCTTGCTCGTGATCTATGATTGAGTAAAGTGACATCACGTCCAATGTCACCCATCTAAAAGTCTTTTTCCAACTAACATTTTTTATATCTTAAAAACAAAAATAAAATAAATAACGAAAGAAAACAGAAATAGTCCTTGGCGCACTATCTGGTATATAAACCTGACAGAAAAATGAAGTCCAAAGATCTTGGTAGTGAGGATTGTTGGTCCGGAATCCAATCGTACTCAAAGTCCTCTGAGGTGGTGGAATCAGATTTGTGCGAATGATGCTTTAATGCATGCCAGACCAATATGATTGGGTTCAAAGCTGGATCTTAATGAATGTTGCAGATGTGTTTTGGGGTCAATGTCTTGGAAGGACTGGTGACCACTCCAGATGTGAAGTATTCAGAAATGTTACGTTCTTCCCTCTGAGCAATAATGACCTTCTGTATGTAGACTCTCTAATATGAGGAAAAAGCCTTAATGGACTGGTCATGCACAGCTGCATCTAAAGACTTAGTAAACAATTATTTGGAAGTCTGACAGGGAGGAGGAGTCAGACTTCCAAATAATTGTTTACTAAGTCTTTAGATGCAGCTGTGCATGACCAGTCCATTAAGGCTTTTTCCTCATATTAGAGAGTCTACATACAGAAGGTCATTATTGCTCAGAGGGAAGAACGTAACATTTCTGAATACTTCACATCTGGAGTGGTCACCAGTCCTTCCAAGACATTGACCCCAAAACACATCTGCAACATTCATTAAGATCCTGCTTTGAACCCAATCATATTGGTCTGGCATGCATTAAAGCATCATTCGCACAAATCTGATTCCACCACCTCAGAGGACTTTGAGTACGATTGGATTCCGGACCAACAATCCTCACTACCAAGATCTTTGGACTTAATTTTTCTGCAGGTTTATATACCAGATAGTGCGCCAAGGACTATTTCTGTTTTCTTTCATTGTTTGTTTTATTTTTGTTTTTAAGCTATTGTTGTACTTACCTTGTGGATAGGTTTGTGGTTTTTCAATCCTTAGGCAGCCGTCTTCTCAGTTTGTTATATTAGTCTGTAGAATTCACTAGTTTATTGTTGTATCTTTGTAAGGGAATTCCAACATTAGAGCACTTATCCATCATTATCGTGTATTGTTAAGTTAGGCTAATAGGTTAAGCGCTTAGTATATGTTTAGTTTAATTTTTTCTATCATAACATTTTTTATAGCGGATAAAAGATCCATAGAATCTCTCAGAAAAGAAGGCAGATTTTTTACCAGTGGCTGTAAAAAACCATCAATGTAGCGTGATAACCCATCTCCCAAAGATCCAATACTGGCCACAATGGGCCGCCCAGGAGGGCGGACCAGTGACTTATGGATCTTTGGGAGATGGTGGAAGATGGGCACAATAGGTGAGGCATTGTAGAGAAACTCATATTCCTTTGTGTTAAGTACAAATAGGGCCTTTCCTTCTTCAAGAATCTCTTTCAAAAGGTGTAAAAACTCACATGTGGGATCATGTCAATTTTGTATAAGATTCAACATCCTCAAGTAATCTAAGTGCCTCTGCCTGATAATCTGAAGAAGAGGGCACCACAATGGCCCCTCCCTTATCAGCCTTTTTGATTGTAATAGACCTATCTTCCCTGAGGGCAATCATCTCCTGGAAGTCAATATCTGACAGATTCGTTTTATTTAAAGAGGGAACCCCCCGGGGTACAATACCCCTAGCCAATAACCTGAGATCCCTCTCAACCAGCTTCTCAAAGGTCTTAATATTATGATTGTTAAAAATATGAGGGCAAAAGGTTGATTTCTTCTTAAGACCTAAGTGTAATTGCCCAAAGAAGCTGAATGAGGAAGGGATCTCAGGCTCCAAATCCTGATTTTGTTCATCATAAAGATCTCTAAGATCTGATAAAGCACATTGTTCACGAAATGAATGCAAATCCAAATTCTCCATTGAAACATCAATACCATCAACATTCTCAGCTAGACCTCTATCAGTGGAATATAGTGGAACCTCTGTTGTCCCTTTTTTCTATTAAAATATTTTTTAAGAGACAATTTGCGAATTAATTTTTGGAGATCAATGATGGTATTGAATAAATTAAAATCTTGGTATGGGGCAAAATTTAAACCTCTATTTAGAACCGCAATCTGGTCATCTGTAAGAGTCTTATGTGAAATGTTGATAACATTATCCACAACTTCTCCTATGCATATTTCTTTCTTTTGCTCGATCCCCCGGATCCCCCTCCCCCCTTCTCTTCTTTGATGATCTCCTTGTCCTCTTTCGTTTTTTGACTCCTTTTGAAACAAGGAGTATGAAGGTTTATCTTCTTTCCGAGAGGGCATCATAACAGATTTTTGTGAAGAGTCGGTTTCAGGGGAGGTAGATCTAACTCGCCAATTATCATCATCATCACAAAAGGAAACGCCTAGTGAACGACTCTCATAGTCAGAACCATCTGACTCAAAACTGGAAGCGTTTCCATGGCGTTTTAGGATGGATTTATTCGGGTTCTTGGAGTCACCTTGTTTTTTATTATTCTGATATTTAGAACCAGATTTTGGTTGTGGCTTTTGTGCGTTTGTAGTGTAGCGTTGCCATATATAAACTTGCTGCTTCTCATAGTCTATCTTGTCCCTATCAAACTTTTGTTGTTTCTTAATCATTAGAGACTTTTCCATAGCACCCACGTTGCTTAAAAGTGTTTGGTCATATTTAATAAAATTCTCCATTTTTCTGCAACCTTTCAATTTATCCTGTAGGACTTTCACATTGGCTCTCACTTTCTTTTTTTTAATTTAGCTTATACTTAATGATCAATTTGATTAGCTTAAATGAGCAATGATCTAATATGGCTTTCCAGTCATTCTCAAAATCTTTATTAATAAAGCCAAAGGACGGTACCTTTTTCAAGCGTAAGCCTCACGGAATCCTTTTAACTCTAGCATAGTTCTCAAGAGTGGTAATGTCCCACCAATACCTAATGTCCTGTGATAACAGTTTTTCCAATGTAAGGAAGTGGGTAATTAAGTCAGCAGGCTCTTCACAGATGAAATTAGCACCTTCATCAAAAACTGACTCTGCCCTCCTCTGACGGTGAGTGTCTCCACAGTTAAAGGCATAGGTATCAGTAACCCCTTCCTCATCCTCCACTTCTACATAATCTTCCATAATAAAAAACACACAGGATAGGAATAGCACGAATACTCACTCCAGAGAAATAAAAAAAAATGTTCCACAGAAAGAAAAAATGTGAATAAATAGATGCCACAAAAAATAAATAAATAAATGGTTAGAAAAAAAAATAACGATAGCACTCCAGTTCTCAAATCACCAATTAAGTGATTACATACATATTCACGGGGTATAAGCCTCTTCTTATAATGTCAATAATGAAAGTCTTAATTCCAGGCTGAGCAGCCGTGGCCAAACCAGCAATATGCGAAGCAGAGGAAAAGACCTCCCAGCCCAATGTTACAATCCTGGTAGATAGCGTGTATCACGCGCATGCTGTATTAACCCCCAGCAAAATGAATCCTTAGAGGGACCAAGGGCCCATCGTGTCCAGTGTTTTCCCGTTCAATGTGATCAAGGATTCATCACAGCTACAGTGCTTATTCCTACATGGTTGGTCTCCGATGTGCTGGGGGTTAATACAGCCTGCGCGTGATACACGCTGTCTACCAGGCTTGTAGCGTCGGGCTGGGAGGTCTTTTCCTCTGCTTCGCTTATGACTGTACGTAGTGGTAAATACAAGCCTGTCCTCCTTCTTATTTTTGGTAGCACTTACCTCTTTATCCAGTGCCCGGTCTAACACAGCAGGAGGATATCCCCTAGCCAGGAATCTACTACGTAGTTCTCCAATAGCTGGTTCAATATTATCCTTCCTGCTCGTGATTTTGCAGACCCGGACTTTCTGTGAAAAAGGTAATGCATCAATAAGAGAAGGAGGATGATGGTTATCTGCCCTTAAAATGGCATTTCTGTATGTATCCTTTCTAAAAAGATCAGTATGTAACTCCCCATTAGTCTGTGTAATGAGGACATCTAAAAAAGAGAGTTGCTGTGTACCACATCATCTGAAAAACACGGTGGAGGCAGTGATGGCATGGGCATGCATGGTTTACAATGGCACTGGGTCACTAGTGGTTTTTGATGATGTGAACGAAGACAGAAGCAGCCGGATGAATTCTGAAGTGTATAGGGATATATTGTCTGCTCAGATTCAGCCAAATTCAGTGAAGTTGATTGGACGGCGCTTCACTTTACAGATGGACAATGACCCAAAACATACTGCGAAAGAAACCCAGGATGTTTTTAAGGCAAAGAAGTGAAATATTCTGCAATGGCCGAGTCAATCACCTGATCTCAACCCGATCGAGCATGCATTTCACTTGCTGAAGACAAAACTTAATGCAGAAAGACTCACGAACAAACAACAACTGAAGACAGCTGCAGTAAAGGCCTGGCAAAGCATCACAAAGGAGGAAACCCAGCGTTTGGTGATGTCCATGCGTTCCAGACTTCAGTCATTGCCTGCAAAGGATTCTCGACAAAGTATTAAAAATTAACATTTTATTTATGATTGTGTTAATTTGTCCAATTACATTTGAGCCCCTGAAATAAGGGGACTGTGTATGAAAATGGTTGCAATTCCTAAACGTTTCATACGATATTTTTGTTCAACCCCTTGAATTAAAGCTGAAAGTCTACACTTCTATTGCATCTCAGTTGTTTCATTTCAAATCCATTGTGGTGGCGTACAGAGCCAAAATTATGAAAATTCTGTCAGTGTCCAATTATTTCCGGACCTAACTGTGTGTGTGTGTGTGTGTGTGTGTGTGTGTGTGTGTGTGTGTGTGTGTGTGTGTGTGTGTGTGTGTGTGTGTGTGTATATATATATATATTTTTTAATGATAGGGATGTAAAGTAGGTTTGTAAATGAAAAAAAAAATATGAAACCCTTAATACAGCTGAATCCCGTTATAACGCGGTGCTCTTGGTCCACATAATGAGCACGTTATAACCAGGATCGCGAAATGGTCGGCGCAATCAGGAAGAACGGTTCTGCGAGGACTTACCCGGCATCTGCAGCTCTCTCCACTTCATCAGGCTCCGAGGTGCTTACATACGCTCTCCCAAGCTTTCAATTTGACTGACTTTTGAGCGCAGGAG
Organism: Ascaphus truei; assembly: GCF_040206685.1. NCBI lineage: Eukaryota > Metazoa > Chordata > Amphibia > Anura > Ascaphidae > Ascaphus > Ascaphus truei. The sequence continues at coordinate 129,607 of NW_027456985.1, read as the reverse complement.
GGTCACATGACCCTTCTCTGATCAATGACAGCCCAACAGTGAATACATTTTATATAATACACATGCGGGAATTGAACCCTGATCACCCATGGACTGCACTGTGCAGTAGATGTTACGTTTGTTTATAGAGTCAGATTCATCACACCAATACTGTGGTGTAGCAGCTAGAGAATTGCACCAGCATATGAAAGATCATGGGTTCAATTCCCGCATGGTGTAGGGGTGTGTGTATATATGTGTATCAGCGTGTGTCTGTTAGCAATAATGCATTGAATATTATATAAAAATAAAACCTTGGAGATGTTTTTAAATCGGGAGCCACGCTCAGACAGCATTAAAAGCTGATTCGCGCTATAGCAGATTGCGCTATAACGGGGTTGAGCTGTACTAATATTTTGACCAACGGGTTGGAGTAAGCCATGCTTCTTATCTGTACCAACATTAAATACCCAAGGGTTTAAAGATTGGTACATGTCTGGAGTGTTTATATCTAGCTAGCTCCAACACTGTCCTGGGTTTCCATTACTCAATGCAATAACGCCGGGTCTCTCAGCTAGTGCAATATAAAAAAATGTTTTGTTTTTTTTTCAACTTTAAATTTTTATTGGAAAGTACAAATACAGCCAATGTTCCACAGCCCATTATTACATTTCCAGTTTTGTTAAACACATGTAATGACGCCTCGAAGACACATCCACTTAACACTTTACAAACAAGACCAGACGAACTTGACAAGGGGACAGGGAAAGAGGTTAGGGGTGGGAGGGAGGTGGTAGGTTGCCAGGCTCTGGTGCAGTTTTTTAGATATCTCTTGTTCAACCTTTTAGGCAATAGCTAAGGGTTTTAACTGGGACAGGTTCTTCTGAGGTTTCTTTCTTTTATTTGTTTTTCCCTATTCTATGACTACATGAAGGTCTGCTAACTGTGCGTCGCTGAGTCGTGTTGTCTAATCTGCCCTTAAAGGAGAACGCACCTAGTTTAATTAGTGCAAGATTGAGGTGGCGTCCACTCCTGGGATGTCTACCTGGGTCAACCATGGATCCCAGACCTTTAATTGTTCCATCCGGCAGACATGCCAAATTCTGTTTTTGATCTTAGGGATAATTGGTATCTCCTGCTGTTTCCATAATGCTGCGATCTCACATCTTGTGGCTGTAGCAAAATGCGCGATTAATTTATGCGACGCATTTGACAGACCCTGGATCCGCATGCCCAATAGGAACAGCCACGGGTCCAGGGGGATCTCCAAATCGAGAATCCGCTGAATCCAATCTCTGATTTGTTCCCAAATAGGGGCCCCCTTAGTGCAAGACCACAACATATGTCGGAGGTCAGCTGCTTCCCCACACTGTTTAGGGCAGAGAGGGGAGTAGCCTTTTACAAATTTCGCTAAGCGCGTCGGAGTGTAATACCACCTCATAAGGACTTTATATGCGTTCTCCTTTAATGTGGTGCAGATTGAGCTTTTCGCCGCCGCCTGTATAATTCTGTCCCATTCGTCGTCCTCTAAAGTCTCTCCTAGGTCTGATTCCCAGTGTCTCATGTAACTCAGTCTATTGTCAATGGGCGACTTCTGGCAGATCACTTCCCTGTACATTCTAGATGTGAGTCCCCTTGTGTCCGTATCTCTGGAACACAGCTGCTCAAAATTTGTTCGCGCCGGTCGAATTGGCGTTTTATTGTAGAAATCTCTGATCTGAAGGTACCTAAAAAATTTGTTTGGGATATTCTTAGAGGATTTAATTTGGTCAAATGTTTGTATGGTCGTTATGCCCTCCAGATCTTTTAGACGGGAGAAGCCCTTCTGAGTCCATATCAAGAAATTTTTGCTATTCAGGTCCGGAGCGAAGTCTGGGTTGCCCACTATTGGTGTCATTAATGATGTTTTGGTAGTCAAATTACATTTGAATTTCGTGGCCTCCCAAACTTATAATGAATTGACCATGGTCTGCAGCGGATTGTTCATCTTGCGTACCCCTTCTCTGGGTAGCCAGATTAAATTTCGGATTTCAATTGGTGCACAGCATCTCTTCTCCAACTCAACCCATCTCCGTAGGCTTGGGTCTGTGTGCCATTGGAAAATCTGCCCTAATTGGGCTGCTTTATAGTAGGCCTGCAAGCAAGGCACCGCTCACCCTCCGCAGGATGAATGGGACGTTTTAATATTCCTTTAGCAATTCTTGGGTTTTTCCCGTTCCAAATAAATTTTATAATTTTTGACTGGAGGGAGAGGATGTCCGCCTGCACCAAAGGGATAGGGAGACTCTGGAAAAGATATAGCATCTTTGGGAGGAGATTCATTTTCACGCTATGTATCCTCCCAATCCATGAGATGCTCCCCTTCATCCAGGTTCGGAGATCCTCCCCCAGCGTCTTTATGATCTTGGGGAAATTTGCTTTATATAAAGTTTTGTACTCCCTTGTGAGATAAACCCCTAAATATTTGATAGCGGAGGGTTGCCATTTGAACTGAAAATTGAGGTCAATCAGTTTTTCAACTTCTTTTGGTAGATTAATATTGAGGGCTTCTGATTTAGACTGATTGATCTTAAATCCCGAAATTTGGTTAAATTTGCCCAGTATGTTGAATACATTTGGGAGAGATGTGAGAGATTTGGCTATTGTGAGAATGACATCGTCCGCATATAGAGCGGCTTTGTGCATTTGGTCTCCCACAGGGATACCAGAGATATCTGGGTTATTTCTGATGTGTGCCGCCAAAGGCTCTATACATAAGGCGAACAGTAGTGGCGACAGCGGGCATCCTTGACGTGTTCCGCTTTTGATTTCAAACTGTTCTGAGGGGAAACCTTGATATCTCACTCTTGCTGTTGGGTTTTTATACAACGCCAGGATGGCCTGCAGGAGGTGTTCCTCAAAGCCAAATGCTCTCAGTGTTTCCGATAGGTAGGGCCAATCTATTCTATCGAAGGCTTTTTCAGCGTCCAGACTTAACACCATGGAGTGAATTTTTTCTTTTTGGGCCAGATCAATTAGGTCAATAATTCTCCTGGTGTTATCTGCCGCTTGTCTACCTCCGATAAACCCTACTTGATCCGTGTGAATTAACCCGGGAAGAACACTACCCACCCTGTTGGCTATAAGTTTAGAGTATATTTTGAGGTCCAAGTTAATCAGTGAAATGGGCCGGTAGCTCTTACAGTCTGCCGGGTCCTTTCCGGGTTTATGGATCACCGATATTGAGGCTTGGAGCATTTGTGCTGGGAATGAGGCCCCTGCTAAGATTTCATTGAATAACTTTAACATGTGGGGGGCTAGAATTTTTAAATATTTATTGTAATATAAGTTCGAAAAGCCATCTGGCCCTGGGGCTTTAGCCGGTTTTAGTGCTTTGATGACCCCAGAGAGTTCCTCCATCGTGAAGTCCGACTGGAGTGCCTCCCTTTCGCATCTCTTCAAAATGGGTAAATGTGCCTCTATTAAGAAGGTCCGTAAATCCTCCTTTGTTTTCGGATTATGGGTTACCTTATCTCCATTGTATAATATTTCGTAATACTTTTTGAATTCCCCTGCTATGTTCGCTGGGATGGAGGTAAGGTCCCCATCTTGGTTTCGAATTGCGTGAATGTGATAGTTTGGAAGCTTGTTTTTTTAGCTTATTGGCAAGTAGTGTGTCAGGCTTGTTAGCTTTTTCATAAAATTTCCGCTTGGACCAGGTCAATTCCTTCTCGGCCTGGGCGGAGAGGAGGAGGTTAAGACTAGTTTTAGTGGCTAGTATTTGAGTTAACGTGTGGGCATTCTTATTTTTTTGTGGAGGGAGGAAAGCTCTGCTAGCTGTTCCTCTAGCTTCAAAATTTTTCCCTCCCGTTCTCTTTTCCGTTTAGCGGCCAGATTCATAATGACCCCCCTGAGGGTAGCCTTATGGGCCTCCCACAGTCTGGAGTGCGTAGCCACACTCCCCTCATTCTCCTCGAAGTATTGTGTGAGCTTTTCCCCAATTTCCACCTGTAGGGCTGGGATTTTCAGCAAGATTTCGTTTAGTTTCCAGTTCGCTCTAGGTCTGTCTAGTGGGATTAGTGTGCACCGCAGCTCTATAGATGCATGGTCTGACCATGAAATATCATGGATCTCGGTGCGAGAGACCCCAGGGACCATTCTGTTGGATACAAGGAAGTAATCTATCCTGCTATATGTGTCATGTGGGTGTGAGTAGAAGGTGTATTCTCTCAGTCTCTGGTGTTGTTCCCTCCAGATGTCGAGTAGTTGGCAGTCACGTAACCCTTTTTTAATTGTTAGTATGTCAGATCTGTGTGTAATATTAGTGGATGAACATCTGTCAAGGTCCTCCCGTAGTGCCCTGTTCAAGTCTCCAGCGACAATGATATTACCTCTGGCCACTTTGTTGAGTTTCCCAAAGAAGGTAGAGAAAAAAACGGGGGCCGTCTCATTAGGGGCATATATTGTTGCTAGAGTAATTGGGAACCCTTGGATTGCACCTCTTACTATGAGGAATCTGCCCTCTTTATCTTTGAAAGTCCTATCGGGTACGAACGGTATTCTTTTATGAATTAGTATGGCCACCCCTTTTTTTTTGACTTTCGCGGAAGACAAAAAGTGTGTCGGGTAGTCCTTATCCAGGAATTTGGGGTAGTTGTCTTGAGAGAAGTGTGTTTCTTGCAGAAACAGAATTTCTGCCCCTTTACGCTTATAATCTCGGAAGGCGATTCTGCGTTTAACCGGGCTGTTAAACCCCTTAATGTTATGTGATACTAGCCTGAGTTCCTTACTCATTTAAAAGTATGAGATGACTTTGCTGCCGATATCTGTTCTTGATTGATGCACCTGGACCACAATCCCGACCTCCTCTTCTTCTCGAACTGCAATACCTCACTTCACCACCTACAGCAATACACAAGGGGGAGCACACAAGAGGGTACACCTGGGGGGACACAACAAACACTAGACAAGACAAAAGACAGTAGAATTCTCGTCGTCTCGGCGACGTCGCCTCCTTGACGAGATCACCGCCTTTGGGAAGCTGGACTCCTCTCCAACCGCCCGGAGGAAACGTGGGATGAAGTTCACTCACCCACCGCGTCCAGTCCCAAAGGACTTCACTAGGGCCCAGGAGATCCACCCTTCTCCCCCCTAGTGCGTGGCCCATGCGGATTTTTGAAGCAGGTCACTCCCCCCCACTCCTGCCTCGCTCTTCCTGAGCTTGAATGAATAAAACCTAACATATACTATGCATAACCAGAGTCTGTCCCGGCTTTGTTCACCCCTGTAGTGTATCAGGCTAATCCCTCGGTGTCATGGCCTCAGCAACCTGTGTTTCTTTGCTTCTCCTCCAGTTCTCGTCCCCCTACTTGAGGTCTGGTCCCCGGCCACGGTGAAGCTGTCACCAAATAAAGAAACTCACCCCGAGTGAAAGAGCGGTGATCCCCGACACCCCAACTACAGATGTCCAGTGATCAAGCAACCTGCGCTGAAACTGAATCCCTGGTGAGAAAATTTGCGGCCTACCTTTCTGATGATGGCGGCCCCCGACACAAGATGGCAAAGCAGCTCTAGAAGGCGGGAATCCACAGTGAACCGCAGGAGCAGGAAGAGAGCGGTGAGCGGGAAACAGGAGCGGGCGCACGCACCTCCGCACTGGTGAGAGACGTCTTCCAAAATGGCCGCCCCCCGGATACGCATCACAGCTGTGCCCCGGAAGGAGCGGCGCCATCTTGGAGGTGGCGCGGAACCAGCTCCCACCGGCGCGACCAGATGACGTCACCAGCAAGACCAAGGACAGCCGTAAACCCATCAAGGCGTCCAGAATGCGCCGGATGACCCGCGCAGGCCTGGATTAGTCACCTCACCGGCCCGACGCGGGCTTTTTGAATTTTGCGTCTGGGAAGAATAGAAAGACATACGGGAAGGGAATTAGTATAGCGCCGTAGCGGCAGAACCATTAAGCGAGTAAGGGCAGGGTGAGTGATAGAGAGGGAGTTAGTAAGAGGATAAAAGCAAGTAGATGAGAGGAAATAAGCCGAAGTGGAGACATTTAAGGAGACAATACTATAAGAAGGAGTAAGGAAGTAGACTTGAATTTAAAGTGGGGTAGGGATGCAGCAAGTAGTAAGGAAGTGGTAGAGGGGAGAGCAAGGAGGAGAGGAAGTAGGGAGCTAGAAAGAAAGAAGAATAAATGTGGAGAAGTGAGGAAATCAGAAAGCTATAGAAATGTGCAAGTTAGATAGTGGGAGTGGTGACTGGAAGTGGAGTGAAGGGGGACGTGAAGTAGGACTTGGTAGGTTAGGTATCAAAGGAGGTAGAGAAGTGTTAGTAGGTTGGTGAAGACAGGTTGAGTGGGAAAGGAGAAGGGAAGTAAGGAGCAGGGCGACACAAGGTTTAGATAGACAGATGAGATCGCTGGGGAAGGTTGAAATCAAAAAAATGTTTTAAAGCACTTTACTACATTTGTGAAGTAAGGCTTTAACCGAACATGAAAATCAGTATTCTGAAGGAGCAAGTCACTCGCTTTTTATAAAAAATTTTTTTTTTAAAACAGGATTGAAGCAGAGGGTCTCCCCAAGCTGAACCGCATTCATTTCAACTCTGGGACCCCCCCATTTCCCATAATACTTCCCTCCAAAGGGGGTGCCAGGCTATACGATAAAGGGGGTAACCAGGCTATACAATAAAGGTTACCACTGGAACGGTGGGCCCCTGGCAGCTACCTGGCACCATAAGCCAGGGGCCCGGCATTATAACATGTGAACGTTAAAGTGTCCCCTGTCTTTCCACTTTTCATAGAAAAATGGAAAAAATGTGTGGTGCTCTGAAAAAAAGCCTCAAAATATGTAGTACAAAAATTGTAACGTTCAATAAATGTATATAATGATTCCTGAAATGAAAACCCAGTGGATAAGGGATAGCCAATCCATAGGACACAGAACAATCATGTATTAATCACTGCTCCATTGTAATCTGACTAGTGGGCTAGGGCCCCCACGAGCACTGTAGTAAGGGGCCACACAATAAAGTGTCCCAGCATATAATGTCAGAATTGAGAATGTGCTTGTGATAAAATAACTCACAGTTAGAGTTGGTAATGTCCTTTTGGCTGTGCAGGTTTCTTCTTTCACAGTAGGGGGCGTGCTTCTGTTTTTTCTGGATGACTTGACACGAAGCAAAAGGAAAAAGCAGGCACTAATACTCGGGAAAGTAAAAAAAGGTTGAATGAAATCCAGGAGAGCGTGTGCCCATAAAAAAAGACTATTTTAATGGAAACCACAAAAAAAATACAGCTACATTACGGGGTACACAGACCCCCACCAACGCAATTCGAGCCGCGTTGGTGGGGGTCTGTGTACCCCGTAATGTAGCTGTATATTTTTTGTGGTTTCCATTAAAATAGTCTTTATGGGCACACGCTCTCCTGGATTTCATTCAACCTTTTTTTACTTTCCGGAGTATTAGTGCCTGCTTTTTCCTTTTGCTTCGTTTCCACTTTTCATGTTCCCTGAGCCTAAGACTCATGAAACGTTCTATATGTAAGTTTTAGGTGAGATATTTGGGTAGAAATGCAATCATGTTGTTTGCAGGAGTTTGGGGGGGGGCAAAGATATCAGTAGTCTCCTAATTCTCCCTGGCGTGCAGGCATGATTTGCCAGTACGTGGGTTGAATTACACCAGGGCTGCCCAGTGACTCCTGATTTTCAAGCCCAGATATCCCAGTCCTATTTCCCTTACAGCTATGAGTCTGCCCAAGTTATCCTATGTATTAAAGTATGTTTTATTTCATTTGTGTGTAGCGGTCATGTAAAATGGCTACAGTCATCTCTCCTGCTGACAGTAAGGCCTGGTAAGTTGTGGGCATGCCAGCAGTAATTATGGAGGTTTGCCCTCACACCCTGGTGGGGTGCCCTGTGTATGGATGGGAGTGGTCACATGCTCTGATTCCATGGTTAGTGATGTCAGAGGTGTGTCAGCTTCCAGAGTGTACATAAGGCACAGCACTGTGTCTAATAGTTAGTTCTATCTGAGTCCTGAGTTCTGTAGGAGTTCTGAATAGTCTGCGAGAGTTATGTTATAGTAGCTGAACAGGAAGACTGTGTCCAGGGACCTGGCACAGGGTAAAGACATCCCGGCTGGGATAGGGAATCCCTATTAAAGGAGAATTACACCTTTCAAAGGGAAGCACTGAGGGACAATGAGTGGCTAGAGAAACTACTGCGAGGGGCAGTTAGCCCACCTCAACCAATAAAGATGCTCTTAATCACAAACCCTCTCGTGTACATGTGTGGAGTGAATGTACAGAGAGGAGCACCACAGAGGAGTTCCTCATCAGGACCATCCCCAAGTGACCGAAGGGACCCTGATGAGGTGGAGGCGCTGCACTGGAACTAGGTAGGACTCCGCACACTACCTCAGCTGCCTGTCTGGACGGGTCCTCCCCACACACCATCATGCGGGAGACTCAGGAGTCCTGTTGCCAACAGGTGCACCACCAGACACTATCACACTGTAATGGGGACCGGTTAGACCACAGGAGCCAATGTGAGATTGGGTGGGTCAGGCCGGGCCAGAAATACCGTTACATTTGGAGGCGAGCTGCTGAGATCAGATCTGTCAACAGGACAGGCTCTAGCTAGGCACACTGGGAAACAGGGAGAGCGTCTGCTGCCACTCTGTGCTGCGTAGGGACGGACCTAGGGGTGGTCAGGGGCTGACAGGGTATTGTCAGTTCGCAGGGATGACCTAGGGGCCTGAAAGGAGTGAGGGGTCTGGAGCCGGGCTATAGCTGACCGAGTCACTTTGAGGTAGTGCTAGTTGGTAGGACGCCAGAAGGGATAGCCTGTTAACGTGGTCAGGAATCCTGGAGAGGGTCTGCGCTAGGCTGACCAAGAGAGGTAGACGCCCCAAGTACTGCATGGCAGAGCCAGAGTACTCTAGCCCATTCCAGACACTTACCATAGGGAGCACAGACTGGGAGGAAGGAGTTACAGCAGACACTGAGAGAGTGAGCCTAGCCTGAGGTAGTGCAACATGAGTCCAGCCTAGATCAGGTACACATGTGGTGGTGCATCTGAGCAATCTTTATTGTACTGGTGTGGTGGCTGCCCCGCAGAGCGGAGCCCCATGTACGATAATTGGTACGAGAGCGTGACAATCCAAGGAATGGAGGATCCGCGTGGTGCGGAGAGCCCAAAATGGCGACCAGAGGCTGATGGGGAAGGCACCCGTGGCGTGCGCCCCACTGAAGAGCAAACTGTCGCTGAGCTGTCTTTAACTAATCTGCTCTGGAGTGGAGCGAAGGCCGTGGCTGCCCCGTTTTTGTCCTGTCTGGGACACCGAGGGGCCACCCTTGAAGAGTGTGAGGACATTGTGATAACTGGGGGGGAACCCAGCGAGAAGATCAAACAAACTGACATTTCGGGCTTAAAAGCCACCCAAAATGGCGGTTCCCGCTTGCTAGGGAGACCGCATGGGCCAGTCGCAGAGAAAATGGCTGATACAGAACTTGCAAAAAGCTGGCCGGGAATGGCGCGAACAGCAGAGCCCCGCCCTGATGGGGGGTATGGCGCGAAAGCTACGGCTGCGCCTTCATGGACAGTGACTCACTCGGCCCCTGTGCTGAGTCAACCGCTTAGTCTATGGGACCCTCCCCTGATTTCCACCAGGGGGAGTGACTTTCAATTATGGCCTGTGGGAATGCACCCACTGGGCCCAGGGACTGATATCCAGACGGCGCCACTACAAGAAGTAGTTCCGGCCGCAGAGGTAACGTGCAAAAAGGAGGGATATTTTGCACGAAAAGCAGCTGCCAGGAGAAGGCGGGAACTAGCCGCGGCCCAAGAATCCCACTCTGATGAGGAAATTGGCGCGAAAACGCAGACCGCGCCCACCAGGACTGAGAAAGGCGCGGCCTTAATTAAGGGGCATGCTATTCCCCTGTGGGATCCGCCCATAATTGCAACCCCTGGGGGCGGGTTCCAGCTATGCCAGCGGAAGGAGGAGCCGAAGCACGAAGTGGCTGGCCCAGAAGCTTCTACCGGTCAGTTGCGAGGAACCACTGACCTGGAGAGACCCATACTGAAAGTGGTCCCTACCAAAAGAATGGCCTGCTCCTCCACTGTGGGAACTATGGTATCCACCCAGCCCTACTCGGTACCCGGCGGGGTACTGGTAGTCAGGGTGGCTAACACCGAGACGGTGGTCGGGCTCTGCCTACAATGCGGGCTGCCCGGAGGCATTGTTAACACGGCGGCACGCTGCCCACAATGCGGGACACTATACTTATGGCCAATGCCGACGTTCATTCCGATCCAATCTGCTGACCCCCCGGGGGATACGGCTAGGCGCTCCGCCGAGTCCCCTGGTGCACTGTGGATCAATCGTGCAAGTCCCGGAGAAAGGGGACTGGAGTCGATTAAATCGGCTGGGTCAGCAGCAACCGAGACGGTCGGGTCACTCCCCGACCGCACTGAGAAAAGACTATCACCCCGATCGGTGACCCCTAAGTCGGGGAAGGCAGAATACTCGGATGAGGATCTCCGCGAGCTAGCGGAGGTGAAATCGAGGCCCAGGACAGAACCGGGGAGGACGACACCCCGTAGTGTGAGTAGCAGCCTGGAAAGCAGGGCGTCCCCCGCAGATCGGCGAGCCGAGAGACGGAGTCCCTCCGCCTCAGGACATGGTGGCGACGGGCGAGAGACGCCTACACCCCTGCGGAATGGTAAGAGAAAGCCACTCACTTACCTTGCTCCGGTAGACGGTGTAGCGGAAACAAGGCCGTGCCAGGCCCAAGACGCACGTGCGGAGGAGATACCACTTCCGGTGGAGACGACGGCGGAGCTTCCGGATGTCGTCATCGAGGAAGAGATCCCGCATGGGGGTCCCACCCAAGATGGCGGCACTTCCGGTTCCGGTGAGGACATCATTTCCGGTGGCGACGGCGGAACAGACGGGAAAGATGCAGCAACGCTTCGGCGATCGGGTGAATGTCCCCGATCACCTCAAGGGCCCAAGAGCTGGATGGGAGACCCGCAGACGGATGAGGGTGAGCTATCCTCCTTGGAGCAGTCCATGGACAGCCAGGAACGGGTCGTAGTCCCGTGGCGTATCCCATCTTGCCCCTACGCCCAACCCCACGCCCTAGGTAAAACCCCTGCCCCCATCACATGTTCCCCGGGGTCCCCGCCTAGTCTGGAACTTGTGGACATACCTTTGGGGGGGGAGGAGAGACGGACTGGGGAACGACAGCGCAGTTGCGCTACGGAGGGCATTTCTCGGGGAGGGGGAGAATTAGGAAAGGCCACGGTAGGCCGGTGGTTGCCCCCTGTGACCAATAAAACAGAGGACAAGGCCCTGGGATCATCACGGTGGTCCGTACCACGGTCAGCACGGACATCGGGGGTATTCTCATGGGGGGATGCGAAAGAGAGTGACTCAGGGGATTCACATAGGTTCAAGGAACACCGTTGGTGGGCCCCCCTCTTTGAAGGTTATGCGGCCTGGATGGATCGTACGCGATTCCTTATTAGAAGGGAGGATGTAGTTGACTTTTGGTGGGCCAAGGGAGAATTCACCCCTGAACAGCGAGACAGAGAGCTGCAGGAACGGTGGTATAAGATTGAGCACAGGGAGATAGAGCCCATGGGTCCCGATACACTGTCAGACCCTGTGGATCCTGACGAACCCCTGTCATGGGTGCTACCTGGGAGGGCAGGTAGGGCTGACCTAATTAGGATCAGTAGAGCGGAACGGGCAATAATGGCTCGATACAAGTCTTCCCACGGGTTGGAGTACCCTTATGTCCCTGAACCCCTCATGGAGGAGATAGAAGAGAACAGGGAAAGGTGGCTTAGGGAAACCATCGAGATGTACCTAGTCAATAAGGGGAGTGACGTTACTGGAAGGAGGGCAGAGGACAGAATAGATCACCTGATGCGAGTGTGGAGTATAGGGAGGAATATACACAAACACAGGGTGACCTATAGGCCCGAGAGGGGACTGCCTAGGCACTATCATGTCACGGTCCTGGACATGGGTGGTAGAGAGGTTAAGAAACCTGACCCGAGCCACTATTATTAGGGGGTACTAAGGCATTTTGCGGGCTCGTGGCTGCTGGTCGGGGCGGGCTTGGCGAGATGTCACTGTGGTCATTTTTTTTGTATAATGGACAATCTGTGAGGTTAACAATTATGTGTTATGTGTTACAGTGCTTCCTGGAAGAAGGCATTTAAATTTAGGTCCCAGCGAGGACGATGGGATTCACCAGGGGGAGAATGTAGCGGTCATGTAAAATGGCTACAGTCATCTCTCCTGCTGACAGTAAGGCCTGGTAAGTTGTGGGCATGCCAGCAGTAATTATGGAGGTTTGCCCGCACACCCTGTGGTGGGGTGCCCTGTGTATGGATGGGAGTGGTCACATGCTCTGATTCCATGGTTAGTGATGTCAGAGGTGTGTCAGCTTCCAGAGTGTACATAAGGCACAGCACTGTGTCTAATAGTTAGTTCTATCTGAGTCCTGAGTTCTGTAGGAGTTCTGAATAGTCTGCGAGAGTTATGTTATAGTAGCTGAACAGGAAGACTGTGTCCAGGGACCTGGCACAGGGTAAAGACATCCCGGCTGGGATAGGGAATCCCTATTAAAGGAGAATTACACCTTTCAAAGGGAAGCACTGAGGGACAATGAGTGGCTAGAGAAACTACTGCGAGGGGCAGTTAGCCCACCTCAACCAATAAAGATGCTCTTAATCACAAACCCTCTCGTGTACATGTGTGGAGTGAATGTACAGAGAGGAGCACCACAGAGGAGTTCCTCGTCAGGACCATCCCCAAGTGACCGAAGGGACCCTGATGAGGTGGAGGCGCTGCACTGGAACTAGGTAGGACTCCGCACACTACCTCAGCTGCCTGTCTGGACGGGTCCTCCCCACACACCATCATGCGGGAGACTCAGGAGTCCTGTTGCCAACAGGTGCACCACCAGACACTATCACACTGTAATGGGGACCGGTTAGACCACAGGGGCCAATGTGAGATTGGGTGGGTCAGGCCGGGCCAGAAATACCGTTACATGTGCTTTTACTATAAATGTCTATTCAGCCAGCTCAGGCATCCATATAGGTGCCGGGAAGTCTGCATAGACATCGGAGAGGAGAAGGGATGTTGAGAGGTGTCGGGGTGTGAAGTGGCCAGGGCAGGGCTTAGTACTGGGTCCGGAGAACAGAGACCCCCTGCGGGGAGGACACTCTGATCTGCCAGACTCAGTGGAGTCTGCCCAGTAGGTGACAAGGGGTTGACTAGGGGAAGCAGCAAAATGTCGGCGCGTTTTCCCATTGGTCAATCCGTATGTCCCGCCCACGGGTCATCCCGAGCCGGCTTAGCCCGTCCCCTCCTCTGGCGTCAGTCAAAGGACGAGCCCCTATTCTTATCGGTTGGCGGCAGGGTTTCCCATGCTCCAATTGGTCGCTCCTTCCTCCATGCTGAACATAGAACAGTGGAGGGTATGTAAGGAGAAAACCCCAGTCAGAGAACCAGACGATCTAGTGACTTGTGTCGATGAAGCTAGGGCGGACTTTTCAAAGTTGCTGTCACGAATACCAGAGCAACCGGCTTCGTTTTGAAGCTAGGAAAAGTCTGCCCTGCAGAGACTAAGTCAGACGTGAAGTTCAAGTTCTCATTTGGAACGTAGCGGTCGCGGCTAGGAACTGAAGTCAAAAAGAGGACCAGAAAGCCCGGGTGTATATCCCGGTCAGGTTAAGCGTACCGAAGCATTCGCCCTGCACCTAGTAGAGCCTAGATTTCACCCCCAGCAAGTGTGCTTTTAGCTGTATTTTGTGTATTCATTGTGTTGTACGCGGGTTTACCCGAATAAACTGCATTTTGTTCTTACCACCTTGTTTGCCTAGCGAATGATCCCGGTAAAAATAAGTGTAAAATCTCCTGGTCTCCCGTGAGAGACATTAGGGAAGGCCTAGTGATGTCACGGCCACGCCTCCCCGTCACGAGCGATCTAAAGTCCACAGATCACTCAGGCGACAGGCGCGCACAACGCCATGTGCTCTGTCGCACACGCACTATATCACACAGCAGAAGCCAATGCAAATTATCGACTATGGGGACATACTGTAGTACATGGCACAGCACCCCAAACCCACCTTAGCAACCTTGATACCCTCTACAATTCAATATGTCGCTTTGTCCTCCAATGCAACGACAACACACATCACTGCGAAATGCTCAAAGAACTAGATTGGTCATCACTAGAGTCTAGGCGCAAAGTTCATCTTTCCTGTCTTGCCTTCAAATACTTTCTCGGCAAGCTACCCACCTATCTGAACAAGCTCCTCACCCCTACCACGTGTAGCACTTATCATCTGAGATCAGACTCCAACAGACTGCTCATGGTCCTAAGGTTCAACAAAGTATCCGTCCGCTCCTCCTCATAGGCCTTCATTATACCACCGGCGGCGGGACACGCACGCTACCTCAATGCGATGCGCTGCCCGAAACTTGCACTGCAGGCAGGAGGCATCGGGAGGCGAGGCCATGATGTCACGTGAGTGGTTCAGTCTCATTGGCTGAACCGCTCACATGACGCGGCCATCGCTCCAGAAAATAAAATTCTTGGATCTGTTCGAAAATTTGCGCACTTGGCCGCCTCGTTGGTCACCCATTCTTAGTGTGCGCTCATAGGAAAACTTTTATTTGTTTTGGTGGCGCACAACGTTCTGCGCTCCGCCGCTTCGGGTATAATCACGGCCTTACCGTGCACCCCAAAACTGGAACAACCTACCAGAGACTCTTGCAGATGCTACCAGTCTAAGTGCTTTCAAAACGAAGGCTGTCTCACATTTTAATCTGGTCTGTAACGGTTACATGCGCCTATAATATATATATTATCTCTAACTGTGCATGCAATGTCTTGTATATAATGTATACCCTGTTCACTTAATGTAACTATGGATTTGTAACCATGTATCTGTCATCATAACTCTGTGCCCAGGACATACATTGAGAGTTACCTCATTTTCAAGTATTGCTTCCTTCCTGGTAAAACATTTTATAAATAAATAAAATATCCGAGGCCTAAGGAGCGAACACATGATTAGGAAATGCAGGAGGGGGGTGCAGGACCCTCCAGGACTGAATGGGTGAAAATCCCTCAGCTGCCCCAGGGACATCAACTTTAGGATTTCCTGTACAAGTGTACAGGCATACCCCGGTTTAAGGACACTCACTTTAAGTACACTCGCGAGTAAGGACATATCACCCAATAGGCAAACGCCAGCTCGCGCATGCGCCTGTCAGCACGTCCTGAACAGCAATACCGGCTCCCTACCTGTACCAAAGCTGTGCGCAAGCGGGGAGACTATAGAGACTGCTACACATGCGTTATTTACATCAGTTATGCGCGTATATGATGATTGCAGTACAGTACATGCATCGATAAGTGGGGAAAAGGGAGTGCTTCACTGTAAGTACATTTTCACTTTACATACATGCTCCGGTCCCATTGTGTACGTGAATGCGGGGTATGCCTGTACCACCTGATAAGATTACACAAATAATGCAATAAATTGCACCCATTTAAGAAATATAGCGCTGTGCCATTTGTTCAAATAGAGCTGCGTTAACGTTCTGCCACTGTTAACCTGCGTTAATAGATGCGACCAAATCTGTACATCATTTTCTTTTACACTACATTAAGGTGAGACTATAATTACACGTTTATAATGTGAGGTCTATGAGCTGAAAGCGCAGCTTAGTGCAGGGGTGAGCAAACTTTTTATGCCGAGCCCCCCTTTTCATCCATAAAATTTCTCGGGCCCCCCCTGGCTGACGTAATCAAAATCACATGAAAAAAAAAAAACCTTTATTAAACGGTATACAATATAAATCCAAATATGTCTATAAATACTTACATATTTCAACAGCTCGCGCTTGCAAAATTAGGCTGCGTCCACGCTGCCGCTGAGAGCGGTGACATCACCAACTCTCCAAGCCTGAGCGCAGGGTGTCCTGCATCATTTTGCAAGCGTGGATCGGGGCTATTTGTGTGTGTGTGTGTGTGGCTGTGTGTGTGCATTGACTTCTGCTGAGCGCACTTCAAAGTCAATTTTGTTTGTCTCCCCAAGCGCTGAGCTTGGGAGAGCGTACGTGCACAAAGGCAATACTTTTGGGGGGCATTCATCCACCTCTTTGCTACCTCCCTTCCATCTCCCCCCCCTTTTTGTTTCTACCTTATTTATTTTTTCCGTTTTCAATGTTTTCACTTTTTTTTATTATTTCTGTACATTCATAGTATGATTGATATAGTGGCAGCCGACCCTTTCCCTCGCAGAGGATCGCAGCGAAGCAGGTTGCCAGCGGAGGAGAGCAGGAACACAGCGCTATTGCAGGGCAGACACCGGGAGGGGCGTTTGACTTCACCGTGCTCGGGCGTGCTCCTCCCCGTACCTCCGAAGCCCCTGCGCGTGCGCACACACCATCACGAGGCCGCCACCTGCACTATCTTGTTCAGCCACCCGCACACATCTTCGGCTGCCCGCCCGTGCACATCTTATTGGCCGCCCCTCGCGTACAGCTTTTTCGTCCTCCCGCGCAAAGCGTCTGCCGGCCCGCGCACCCAGATTTCGCCGCACGTCGCCTGCGCCCCCCTAAATCTTGCACCTTATTGCCCCCCCCCAGTTTGCGCACCACTGCATTACAACACACACTCTCTCTCTCTCTCAATCAATCACCACATACACACACACACCACATACACACACACACAATCCCCCCCCCCACACACACACACACACACACTCCCCCCCCCACACACACACACACAATCCCCACACACACACACTCAATCCCCCCACACACACACAATCCCCCACCCACACACACACACAATCCCCCCCCCATACACACACACAAAATCCCCCCCACACACAAACACACCCCCCCACACACAAACACACTCAATCCCCCCCATACACAATCCCCCCCCACACACACTCAATCCCCCCCGCACACACTTAATCCCCCCCCACACACACACACTCAATCCCCCCCATACACTCAATCCCCCCACGCACACACTCAATCCCCCCCCACACACACACACAATCCCCCCCCACACACACACACAATCCCCCCCACACACATACACACTCAATCCCCCCCACACACACACACTCAATCCCCGCCCCCACACTCAATCCCCCCCACACACACTCAATCCCCCCCCACACACACACACTCAATTCCCCCCCACACACACACTCAATCCCCCCCCCCACACACACACACACTCAATCCCCCCCACACACACACAATCCCCCCCACACACACTCACTCAATCAATCCCCCCCCACACACACTCAACCCCCCCCCCACACACACTCAATCCCCCCCCCCACACACACACTCAACCCCCCCCCACACACACACTCAACCCCCCCCACACACACTCAATCCCCCCCACACACACTCAATCCCCCCCCCCACACACACAAAATCCCCCCCACACACTCAATCTCCCCCCCCAACACACACAAAATCCCCCCCACACACTCAATCTCCCCCCCCAACACACACAATCCCCCCCACACACAAACACACACCCCCCCACACACAAACACACACCCCCCCACACACAAACACACTCAATCCCCCCCCACACACACACTCACTCAATCCCCCCCCCCATACCTTGTGACCTTGAGCAAGTCACGTTATCTCCCTGTGCCGCAGGCACCAAATAATAGATGTATGTGTAGGGATGTGGTAGGAGCCTCATATGTGTGTTCAGTTGGTGTTTTGACTGTTCAGGAGAGTCATGTGGAGGTCTGCGCTGATGCAATAGCTGTGAGTCTGTGCAGCTCAAGGCAGAGAAGCTCCGCTGAGGAACTACAACTCCCATGAGCTCCTGGGCAGTCACCTGACTTGAGGAGCCAATCGGAAGGCTAGAATTACGGGAGGAGGAAAGGGAAGCGTGGGGGAGAGGCTAGTCAGAGGGGATCTGGAAGGTAACGGAGGAGGGTGTATGCGTGCAGGGGGTCCGTGACCCGCCTGCATAGGCTAGCATTACCCCGCAGGCCCTTAGGAGAAACCCCTGAGTCACAGTGTGCTGCTGTGCTGCAGGGACGGCCATAGTGCTAGCGATCAGTCACCTTACTGTGTACACAGTTAGGGACAAGCGTGCGGAGCAGGTTTGCTGGTGAGCTGCTTGGGACCAGACAGCTGCACTGCGGACATCCCAGACAAGCAAGGATTCGGCTGATCCTTTTCCAAGTATTACCGGTCACCGCCGTTACCGGAAGGTAGTAGATACGTCAAGTGCACCAACACCGGTCAACAGGCGCTGATCCCGCCTTAGGCGTAACTATAGGGAGACACTAGCGAGTACACACCGCTATCGTACTATTACACGGACACGGTGTGTGGGGCACGCGGTGACGGGATAGAGACACTCATAAGAGCGTGGCTGAGCCACTATTGTACAGGACAATATTCCCTAGGGGTGTGGCCGAGCCACTGATGTTAGAAGGACATTATCCGTTAGCGGTGTTAGGGTATGATAGAGTATAAGTTATAAGATAAGTGTATGCATATTGGGTTATTGCCACGGTTCATATAGAGTATAAGTTTATTATTGCACATAGTAAAGTTGGTTGCACGCATTGTATCGGTGTGTTTCTTGCCCAGGGGAATCTTACATGACGGTGATCCTGGGTAAGTGGAGGCGCTGCGCTAATAAGTGTTACCCCAGGCTCCCAGCTAGCGGAGGCTCAGATCTCCTGGAGCCGCAGGTGCGCGCAGTTACCCGAAGTCGCTTAGAGTGTCAGAAAAAGGGCTACAAATGTCTTTTTTTATATAGCGCCATTAAATGTACATAGCGCTTCCCAGCAGTAATACATGTGACAATCATATAAATTACAAATAACAGGTCATGGGAATAAGTGCTTCAGACATAGATTGTAAGCTCTATGGGGTAGCGGCTCGCGCCTGCAAACATTCTATGTACAGCACTGCATACACTGGCGGTGGAAACATTACTACTGTTTTATATCAGACCTGACTGCTGATATAAACAGGACTTTAAAATCAGTTGCGATTCATAGAAAACCAGTGTGATCTGCCTGGCTTCTATCTAGGTGACGCTAGAGGGTGAGAGGGTGAGAGGCTGGTGTTGCTGTTTAGGGGGCGGGAGAAGAAATCATGGCGCCCTCCTCCCGTGTGAGGCAGGACAGTGATAGCCACGCGCGGACCCCCCGGTTACCTGGCTGCAGGCAGGGCTTGCGGACCCCCCGGTTACCTGGCTGCAGGCAGGGCTTGCGGACCCCCCGGTTACCTGGCTGCTGGCAGGGCTTGCGGACCCCCCGATTACGTGGCTGCAGGCAGGGCTTGCTGACCCCCCGGTTACCTGGCTGCAGGCAGGGCTTGCGGACCCCCCAGTTACGTGGCTGCAGGCAGGGCTTGCGGACCCCCCGGTTACTTGGCTGCAGGCAGGGCTTGCGGACCCCCCGGTTACCTGGCTGCAGGCAGGGCTTGCGGACCCCCGGTTACCTGGCTGCAGGCAGGGCTTGCGGACCCCCCCCGGTTACCTGGCTGCAGGCAGGGCTTGCTGACCCCCCCCGGTTACCTGGCTGCAGGCAGGGCTTGCGGACCCCCCCGGTTACCTGGCTGCAGGCAGGGCTTGCGGACCCCCGGTTACCTGGCTGCAGGCAGGGCTTGCGGACCCCCCCCGGTTACCTGGCTGCAGGCAGGGCTTGCTGACCCCCCCGGTTACCTGGCTGCAGGCAGGGCTTGCTGACCCCCCCGGTTACCTGGCTGCAGGCAGGGCTTGCGGACCCCCCGGTTACCGGGCTGCAGGCAGGGCTTGCGGACCCCTCGGTTACCGGGCTGCAGGCAGGGCTTGCGGACCCCCCGGTTACCTGGCTGCAGGCAGGGCTTGCGGACCCCCCCGGTTACCTGGCTGCAGGCAGGGCGTGCGGACCCCCCGGTTACCTGGCTGCAGGCAGGGCTTGCCCTTGGGCACCCGGTCAGCCCCGCACACGGTGAAGGTGTGAGTGTCGTCGCTCAGCCGCACGGTGACGCCGCGCTCGGGCCGTACGTGCAGCACCCGGCCCTGCATCCACACCAGGCCCACCTCCAGCCCGCCGGCTCCTTTCTCCAGCCAGAAGGAACCGGGCCGCCGCCGCACGCATTCCCTCAGCCGCCCCGCTAACATCTTCACCGGCGGGGAGGTAACCTGGAAGCCGGGCCGCGCTGCAGGCCGATCTCCGGCGGCCGCCATGGTCGCCATGGAGACAGCAAAACTGGCGCGCCTTTTCTGACATTGACAGGGGACCAATCGCGGCTACTGTACGAGAGCAGCAACCAATCATAGGAGAGGGGGGCTGGGCTGGTGACCCTGCATTAACCCCTTCCAGGCTGTTAGTGTGACAACCCTCTATAAAGACGTGTCTCTGTGTAATAAACCAATGTCAGAACAATACATGGCGCGCCTGTGTTTGTGTTTATTAAGCAGCAGTGTCACATATTCCAACATCTTGTTTTAAATGTCAGGGGTCAAGTCTGCACTATGTCTGCCCACCATACAGGGGAAAGTGGTTCTTGGGTGAGCCATACTCCAGCTAACAGTAAACAATAATAATAATGACAACAACAAATATAATAAAGTTAATCTTATACTATATTAGTGAAAGCACTGTATGTTTCTTATACTATATTAGTGAAAGCACTGTATGTTTGCCTGCCTGGATGTCCGGTGTCCCTAGGGGAAATCTCATTGGTCCCTTGGGTCGCCCGCCCCCGCACACCTCTCATTGGCCTGAGGCGGAGTGACGGCCCACACACACACAACACAGCAGCTCTATACACACACACACACACACACACACACACAACACAGCAGCTCTATACACACACACACACACACAACACAGCAGCTCTATACACACACACACACACACAACACAGCAGCTCTATACACACACACACACACAACACAGCAGCTCTATACACACACACACACACAACACAGCAGCTCTATACACACACACACACACAACACAGCAGCTCTATACACACACACACACACAACACAGCAGCTCTATACACACACACACACACAACACAGCAGCTCTATACACACACACACACACAACACAGCAGCTCTATACACACACACACACACACAACACAGCAGCTCTATACACACACACACACACACACAACACAGCAGCTCTATACACACACACACACACACACAACACAGCAGCTCTATACACACACACACACACACACACACAACACAGCAGCTCTATACACACACACACACACACACAACACAGCAGCTCTATACACACACACTCACACACACAACACAGCAGCTCTATACACACACACACACACACACACAACACAGCAGCTCTATACACACACACACACACACACAACACAGCAGCTCTATACACACACACACACACACAACACAGCAGCTCTATACACACACACACACACACACACACACAACACAGCAGCTCTATACACACACACACACACACACAACACAGCAGCTCTATACACACACACACACACACACACAACACAGCAGCTCTATACACACACACACACACACACACACACACACACAACACAGCAGCTCTATACACACACACACACACACACACACACACACACACACAACACAGCAGCTCTATACACACACACACACACACACACACACACACACACAACACAGCAGCTCTATACACACACACACACACAACACAGCAGCTCTATACACACACACACACAACACAGCAGCTCTATACACACACACACACACACACACACAACACAGCAGCTCTATACACACACACACACACACACACAACACAGCAGCTCTATACACACACACACACAACACAGCAGCTCTATACACACACACACACACACAACACAGCAGCTCTATACACACACACACACAACACAGCAGCTCTATACACACACACACACACACACAACACAGCAGCTCTATACACACACACACACCCTCTGTCCGCCCCCCTCCCCCCCCCCTCACGTGCGCCATCCTGCACTGGCTCCGGACGGGAAGCGCGGCCCTCCTACCCCAGCCGCTCCCTTACCTCCCCGGCGCTACCACCCGCTCAGGTAAGTCACTGCGTCCCGCCTCAGCCTCAGGCCCACTGCGCGTCCCGCCTCAGCCTCAGGCCCACTGCGCGTCCCGCCTCAGCCTCAGGCCCACTGCGCGTCCCGCCTCAGCCTCAGGCCCACTGCGCGTCCCGCCTCAGCCTCAGGCCCACACAGGGCGCTTCCTACCGCCGCTCAGCCAGACGCCACATCGAGCGGGCGCCGGGGGGTGGGGGGGAGCGTGAGTCTTAGGCCCACACAGGGCGCTTCCTGCAGCCGCCTGCACGCCTCACTCAGCAGGACGGCACATCGGGGGACCAAGCGGCCGCCGGGGGGGGAGCGCGAGTCACAGGGAACGGGGGGGGGGAGTCACGGGGAACGGGGGGGGGGGGAAATGCCCATACATAAATTATGACAATACATATGCCCACCGCTCTCCACCCCCCCCACTCCCCTTTCCCCCCCCCCACTCCCCTTCCCCCCCCCCGCTCCCCTTTCTCCCCCCCGCTCCCCTTTCTCCCCCCCCCGCTCCCCTTTCTCCCCCCCCCGCTCCCCTTTCTCCCCCCCGCTCCCCTTTCTCCCCCCCCCGCTCCCCTTTCTCCCCCCCCCGCTCCCCTTTCTCCCCCCCCCGCTCCCCTTTCTCCCCCCCCGCTCCCCTTTCTCCCCCCCCCCGCTCCCCTTTCTCCCCCCCCGCTCCCCTTTCTCCCCCCCGCTCCCATTTCTCCCCCCCGCTCCCCTTTCTCCCCCCCGCTCCCCTTTCTCCCCCCCCGCTCCCCTTTCTCCCCCCCCTGCTCTCCTTTCTCCCACCCCCCCGCTCCCCTTTCTCCCCCCCCCGCTCCCCTTTCTCCCCCCCCGCTCCCCTTTCTCCCCCCCCCCGCTCCCCTTTCTCCCCCCCCGCTCCCCTTTCTCCCCCCCCGCTCCCCTTTCTCCCCCCCCGCTCCCCTTTCTCCCCCCCCCGCTCCCCTTTCTCCCCCCCCCGCTCCCCTTTCTCCCCCCCCCCGCTCCCCTTTCTCCCCCCCCGTTTCCCTTTCTCCCCCCCCGCTCCCCTTTCTCCCCCCCGCTCCCCTTTCTCCCCCCCGCTCCCCTTTCTCCCCCCCGCTCCCCTTTCTCCCCCCCCCCCCGCTCCCCTTTCTCCCCCCCCCCGCTCCCCTTTCTCCCCCCCCCCGCTCCCCTTTCTCCCCCCCCCCGCTCCCCTTTCTCCCCCCCTTGCTCCCCTTTCTCCCCCCCCCCGCTCCCCTTTCTCCCCCCCCCCCGAAACCTTTACAACAAATACTCACCTATTGTTCCACGAGTTATAAATAATACTACCTATTACGCATTTACATCCCGGGCAACGCCGGGTCTCTCAGCTAGTAAATAATAATAATGAAAGATGAATAAATAAATCCTAATGAAAAAGAAATAAGTAGCACCAAACATAATGACAATATTTGTTTGATGTTAACATTTAATAATATGTAACGTATAAAGCACCAAACCCCTACTCTCCACCAGAAGTACAAGGCTAATTTCATTTAAAATAGATTTGAAGCAATAGGTGACACTGTGCTCATTTGCATGTCATTTCCCAGAGTCCCTGGCTGCAGTGGAAGCTGTATGGGATAATGGTGAAAAGCAGGGTTGCAGACCTGTCTGAGACATGTGAATGTGCTCACAAGGGAGATTGTTATTTCTCTTTAGTTCATAGTCATTTTTAGAGCAAAGATCAGCAACATTTTGCCTAAGACGACATTGTTTAGGATATTTACTAAATTGTACTAGGCCAGCAAGGCACTTTACAATGCTGTACAGTAACTAAGGCCCGGGCCATAGAGGGGTGGGGAGAGCGGTTGCGCGCTAACGCTGAGGCTCGCCTGCTTAAGTCAGCCCGATTCCACGGAGCCAGCGTGCGCGAAGGGAGCCGGGGGGAGGTGGTTGGAGGCGGGGCAGTGACGTCGCTGGGCCAATCGCCCGCGATGCACTGACGTCAATGTCACGGCGCCGTGACGTTGACGCTGCTTAAGGCTGATTGGATGTTTTCAGCCGACAGCGCGCTGAAAAACAGCTTGGCGCTCGGCTGAAAACTCCAAAGCCTGAGCACGCCCGCGGACGCTCGCATGAGCCCCCTCTCAAGGCATCCTCATTGAGGATGCAGGGGCTCAGCGCGGAGCGTCCGCACGCCTCAGCGCTGCTTGTCCTTCTATGGACGCAGCCTTAGACTCCTTACAGACTATTCACTTGAGTGGACCATAAAGTGTCTTATAGAGGGAACTCTAAGGTGTCTTAAGATGCATTAAGATATATTATGTATGGAAATCTTTATTTATATAGCGCTTTATAAGAGAGGCAATACAGTACAGGGAATTATAGTACAATAAGTGCAACAAACAAAATCAGACAATAGGAAAGGAAATCCCTGGCCTGCAGAGCTTACAGTCTTAATGCTAGATCCATGGAACTCTGTTGTGTTTACGCTAATAACGGGACATTCCTGAAATTGGTACCTGACCCTGTGTGGAAGGCAGAGACACAGGGGCAGTGCCTGCCAATATCATAAAGAGCAGTGCACTTCCTATTTAGTAGAAGTGTGTGTCAGAGTTAAGAGTTCAGTCCAGAGTTAGAGTCTGCTGAGTCTGTCACCTGGCTGGCCCAGGGTGACAGAGAGAGCCTATATCAATTGGCCGTTGGAGAAGGGGAGCCATCAGCCTCTGAGTAGAGCTGATGCAACCTTACTTAGGGAGGTGGACCAATTCCTCTCACCCTGTTTAGGGGGCGAGGGAAGAGCTAGCCCCACCCTGGGTGCCCTTGACCTGGGGTGGTGGCAGGGACACAGAGACCATCCTGAGGGAGAGCAGTCCTGTGTGGAGGAAGACACCCTGTACCTGATTGACAGTCTTGTTGCTGCTATTCTGCTGCTGTGAATAAAGAGCTGCGGCTGCTTTTAAAGATATACAGTGTGAGACTGGAATCTCTCATCCCCGGGGGGGGGACGACTCTCTGGAAGGATTCCACCCGTATTCCTGGGGCTCAGAGATGGAGGTGCTGCACCATTAAATGAGACGAAGGCATTCACCCCAGAAACCTGATCCTATCATCCCCCATACCATCGCGGGAGACTCAGGCCCCCCTGTTGCCAGCAGGTATGCACCACACTCAGACACGTAGCCAGGCCCTAGTACAGAGGAGGGGGCCCGATCTGCGATTGGCCCAGGGAAGGGGGGCTACATTGGGAATGGCTGTTACTTTTCTTCATATTAATGGGTATCCTCAAAGCTAATGATATGCCAAAATGACGTCCATTAGCAAAACTACAATTGTTTCTTCACTTTTTCTGCTTGATGAATAGGGTGACCAGATTTCGAAAATGAAAAACCGGGACACCTTAAAAAATAATTTATTAAACAAATTACATCACGTGACACCTCCTGTTGCCATGACAACGAGACACTCTGATGCCCCTGCAGTGTTAGTGTGTATAGAGGTGGGGGCTTTGCTTGGGCCCTTCAACTCTTACAGCCAGGACATTATTGGCCAGGAATGCCCAGTTCGGAGGGGATTACTACTTCAAAATGTATTTGATTCGTAACAACATCAAAAAACTGTAATACCAATAACTAACAACCACAGACAATGGTAATCTAAACCATCAAATAAAATGTCTACGGCCCTTGTTCAAGCATGTTTGCGGTACTTACCAGATAAATCAGTGCCTGCAATCCACGACTGTATCCGCCTCTCCGAGCGTCTGTAAGCAATCCAGCGTTCCTGGTGTGTGGCTGAAGAGGTGAGGGACTCCCTCCTCTCAAACGGAAAAGAAGAGCAAAAAATAGAGTTGGAACATACCTATCATACAGGGATGAGAGAGAGAGACAGAGAATGAGAGAGAGAGACAGAGAATGAGAGAGAGAGACAGAGAATGAGAAAGAGAGACAGAGAATGAGAGAGAGACAGAGAATGAGAGAGAGACAGAGAATGAGAGAGAGACAGAGAATGAGAGAGAGACAGAGAATGAGAGAGAGACAGAGAATGAGAGAGAGACAGAGAATGAGAGAGAGACAAAAGTAATGTACTGTATAACCATTAAACCGTACCCCCTAGTATTCGTGTAATCATTGTCCCACACCCCCTATTACTCACGCTTTGGCAATACTGAAATGTTCTTTTGTCATGCCAACAAAGCTGATTTTGATTTGAGAGACACAGAGAGACACAGAGACACAGAGAGAGACAGAGACACAGTGGCCTATTCAGTAAGCGTCGATAAGGCTGCGTCTATAGCAGGCCTGCACAACATAACGGCCGCGGGCCGCATGCGGCCCGCCCGGCCTCTCTGTGCGGCCCGCCCGGCCTCTCTGTGCGGCCCGCCCGGCGTCTCTGTGCGGCCCGCCCGGCCTCTCTGTGCGGCCCGCCCGGCCTCTCTGTGCGGCCCGCCCGGCCTCTCTGTGCGGCCCGCCCGGCCTCTCTGTGCGGCCCGCCCCGCCTCTCTGTGCGGCCCGCCCGGCCTCTCTGTGCGGCCCGCCCGGCCTCTCTGTGCGGCCCGCCCGGCCTCTCTGTGCGGCCCGCCCGGCCTCTCTGTGCGGCCCGCCCGGCCTCTCTGTGCGGCCCGCCCCGCCTCTCTGTGCGGCCCGCCCGGCCTCTCTGTGCGGCCCGCCCCGCCTCTCTGTGCGGCCCCCTCTGTACGGCCCGCCCGGCCTCTCTGTGCGGCCTGCCCGGCCTCTCTGTGCGGCCCGCCCCGCCTCTCTGTGCGGCCCGCCCGGCCTCTCTGTGCGGCCCGCCCCGCCTCTCTGTGCGGCCCCCTCTGTACGGCCCGCCCGGCCTCTCTGTGCGGCCTGCCCGGCCTCTCTGTGCGGCCCGCCCCGCCTCTCTGTGCGGCCCGCCCGGCCTCTCTGTGCGGCCCGCCCCGCCTCTCTGTGCGGCCCGCCCCGCCTCTCTGTGCGGCCCGCCCCGCCTCTCTGTGCGGCCCGCCCCGCCTCTCTGTGCGGCCCGCCCCGCCTCTCTGTGCGGCCCCCTCTGTACGGCCCGCCCGGCCTCTCTGTGCGGCCCGCCCGGCCTCTCTGTGCGGCCCGCCCCGCCTCTCTGTGCGGCCCGCCCGGCCTCTCTGTGCGGCCCGCCCGGCCTCTCTGTGCGGCCCGCCCGGCCTCTCTGTGCGGCCCGCCCGGCCTCTCTGTGCGGCCCGCCCCGCCTCTCTGTGCGGCCCTCCCCGCCTCTCTGTGCGGCCCGCCCCGCCTCTCTGTGCGGCCCGCCCCGCCTCTCTGTGCGGCCCGCCCCGCCTCTCTGTGCGGCCCGCCCCGCCTCTCTGTGCGGCCCGCCCCGCCTCTCTGTGCGGCCCGCCCCGCCTCTCTGTGCGGCCCGCCCCGCCTCTCTGTGCGGCCCGCCCCGCCTCTCTGTGCGGCCCGCCCCGCCTCTCTGTGCGGCCCGCCCGGCCTCTCTGTGCGGCCCGCCCGGCCTCTCTGTGCGGCCCGCCCCGCCTCTCTGTGCGGCCCGCCCCGCCTCTCTGTGCGGCCCGCCCGGCCTCTCTGTGCGGCCCGCCCGGCCTCTCTGTGCGGCCCGCCCGGCCTCTCTGTGCGGCCCGCCCCGCCTCTCTGTGCGGCCCGCCCGGCCTCTCTGTGCGGCCCGCCCCGCCTCTCTGTGCGGCCCGCCCCGCCTCTCTGTGCGGCCCCCTCTGTACGGCCTGCCCGGCCTCTCTGTGCGGCCTGCCCGGCCTCTCTGTGCGGCCTGCCCGGCCTCTCTGTGCGGCCCGCCCGGCCTCTCTGTGCGGCCCGCCCGGCCTCTCTGTGCGGCCCGCCCCGCCTCTCTGTGCGGCCCGCCCCGCCTCTCTGTGCGGCCCGCCCCGCCTCTCTGTGCGGCCCGCCCCGCCTCTCTGTGCGGCCCGCCCCGCCTCTCTGTGCGGCCCGCCCCGCCTCTCTGTGCGGCCCGCCCCGCCTCTCTGTGCGGCCCGCCCCGCCTCTCTGTGCGGCCCGCCCCGCCTCTCTGTGCGGCCCGCCCCGCCTCCCTGTGCGGCCCGCCCCGCCTCCCTGTGCGGCCCGCCCCGCCTCTCTGTGCGGCCCCCTCTGTACGGCCCGCCCGGCCTCTCTGTGCGGCCCGCCCGGCCTCTCTGTGCGGCCCGCCCCGCCTCTCTGTGCGGCCCGCCCGGCCTCTCTGTGCGGCCCGCCCGGCCTCTCTGTGCGGCCCGCCCCCGCCTCTCTGTGCGGCCGCCCGGCCTCTCTGTGCGGCCCGCCCCGCCTCTCTGTGCGGCCCCCTCTGTACGGCCCGCCCGGCTCTCTGTGCGGCCTGCCCGGCCTCTCTGTGCGGCCCGCCCCGCCTCTCTGTGCGGCCCGCCCCGCCTCTCTGTACGGCCCGACCGGCCTCTCTGTGCGGCCCGCCCCGCCTCTCTGTGCGGCCCGCCCCGCCTCTCTGTGCGGCCCGCCCCGCCTCTCTGTGCGGCCCCCTCTGTACGGCCCGCCCGGCCTCTCTGTGCGGCCCGCCCGGCCTCTCTGTGCGGCCCGCCCCGCCTCTCTGTGCGGCCCGCCCGGCCTCTCTGTGCGGCCCGCCCCGCCTCTCTGTGCGGGCCCGCCGGCCTCTCTGTGCGGCCCGCCCCGCCTCTCTGTGCGGCCCCCTCTGTACGGCCCGCCCGGCCTCTCTGTGCGGCCCGCCCGGCCTCTCTGTGCGGCCCCGCCCGGCCTCTCTGTGCGGCCCGCAATGAGATTTAAAAAAAAAAAAACTTAAAAAAAAAAAACCTTCAAAAAAAAAAAATGGCAGCGATTCCCCGCGGTCCCGGGGGTGATGTGAGGTGCATTGAGGTGAGGTGCATTGAGGTGAGGTGCATTGAGGTGAGGTGCAGGGGAGGTGAGGTGTAGGGGGTGAGGTGCAGGGGTGATTGGAGGTGCAGGGGTGATTGGAGGTGCAGGGGGGGGTGATTGGAGGTGCAGGGGGGGTGATTGGAGGTGCAGGGGGGGGTGATTGGAGGTGCAGAGGGGGGTGATTGGAGGTGCAGGGGGGGTGATTGGAGGTGCAGCAGGGGGGGGTGATTGGAGGTGCAGGGGGGGGTGATTGGAGGTGCAGGGGGGATCATTGGAGGTGCAGGGGGGATCATTGGAGGTTCAGGGGGGGTGATTGGAGGTTCAGGGGGGGTGGTTG
The DNA here is from genome assembly GCF_040206685.1 of Ascaphus truei. NCBI lineage: Eukaryota > Metazoa > Chordata > Amphibia > Anura > Ascaphidae > Ascaphus > Ascaphus truei. Next base: position 100,405 of record NW_027456985.1, on the reverse strand, counting down.
GAGGTGCAGGGGGGTGATTGAGGTGCAGGGGGGGTGATTGGAGGTGTGGGGGGGGTCATTGGAGGTGCGGGGGGTTATTGGAGGTGCAGGGGGGGTTATTGGAGGTGCAGGGGGGGTCATTGGAGGTGCAGGGGGGGTCATTGGAGGTGCAGGGGGGGTCTTTGGAGGTGCAGGGGAGGGTTGTTGGATGTGCAGGGGGGGTTATTGGAGGTGCAGGGGAGGGTTGTTGGAGGTGTAGGGGGGGTGATTGGAGGTGCAGGGGGGGTGATTGGAGGTACAGGGGGGAGAGTGATGTGAGTTGCAGGGGGGGAGAGTTATGTGAGGTGCAGGGGGGGGAGAGTGGTGTGAGGTTCAGGGGGGGAGTGATGTGAGGTTATGGGGGGGGAGTGATGTGAGGTGCAGGGGGGAAGAGTGATGTGAGGTGCAGGGGGGAAGAGTGATGTGAGGTGCAGGGGGGAAGAGTGATGTGAGGTGCAGGGGGGAGAGATGGGAGGTGCAGGGGGGGAGAGTGGTGTGAGGTGCAGGGGGGGAGAGTGATGTGAGGTGCAGGGGGGGAGAGTGATGTGAGGTGCAGGGGGGTAGAAGGATGTGAGGTGCAGGGGGCGTGGGATGTGTGTGGTGTGCAGTGGGGTATTGTGTGTTTGTGGAGAGGGAGTATTATGTGTGGGTGAGGGGGAGAGATGGGGGTATGAGAGATAGATGGGGAGTATCGCAAAGGTTGATAGTGAGGGGTTCTGGGGGAGATATGAGGATGATGATGAGAGGTGCTGGAGGAGAGATGATGATGATGATTTTACCCGTGCGGCCCAAATTTTTTTTCCTTGGAGCATTTTGGCCCTTCTCGCTTTACGAGTTGTGCAGGCCTGGTCTATAGTATTTCAGACGGAGGGAAGGCGCACACACGCTGCAATACACTTGCTGAAGCCTGAGCTTTTTAATGGCTTTGCAGGGTATGCAGCGGGCGCGATTTGGGGGCGTGGCAATGAATATTTGGAGGCGTGGCAATAACGTTCCGGCGCGGACGTCACTTCCCTACCTCACATCCCGATCCACCGGCATTTTTTCAGATGCAGAATCTGAAGCACTGTGCAGACAAGAAGAAAAACGCACACAATGCGCACCAGAGATTAAAATATAGTAAATTATTTATTAAGAAAACAAGAAATAACCGAGGGGATCCAACCCCACCTCAGTACATATGCGTCACAGATCCGGGTTCGGTTACAATGAACACAAACCACATGAATAATCAAATATAACTAAATGAAACTAAATCTATAAACAACATGACAAACGGTATATAAAATAATAAAAAGGAAGACAGTGTTCAATAAAACGGGATAAAGGAATCCTGGATTGGCTAAAAATATAGCTAAACAGCTGCCTGAGGCTGACAGGGGGAGACGGAGATTTACACTGAAGCCCAGAGCGGGTTCCGCGGCGAACGTATTGGGATCCGGACTGCGCCACCGCAGAGATGTTACCACCGCCCGAGCTCCCTGCAAACGCCATCTCGGCCTGTCAGAATACGCGCAGAGTGACCTGTCGTGACACGTCGGTTTATGTGTCTTTTTCAGTACAAAAACTTGTGATCAAACTTACCAGAGTGCTGTCTCCTGATCTCGTGCTTCAAACGGAATCGTGTGGTTTATTATTGCTTTATGGGACAAGCACCCAATTTTTTCTACATGCAACTGGAGTGCCGGCTGCTTCTGTGGAATATATATATATATAATTATATATATGCCAGGCCAGGACGCAAGATGCAAAACCTGCGCAATACTCTACACAGCGGACACAATACAAATACCACACAGGAATCGGGAATACAAAATCAGAGGAAGGTTCACCTGTTCCTCCAGCAATGTCGTGTTCCTCATCATGTGCATGAAATGTCCAGGGGGCTGCTACTACATAGGTGAGACGGGGCAGGGGCTAAACAAGAGAATGAACCTGCATCGCACAGCATCACACGCGGAACAAGAGACAGTCCTGTCGGCGAACATTTCTCTGACTCTGTCCATAAGATGGACGATCTGGGGGTTGCCATACTCAAAGTTAATCTTAAAACACCGAAATAGAGATGGTTGCACGAATAGAAATATATGCAACTGTTCGGGACACTTAGCGGTGGCCTAAACAGAGATCGAAATTTTATGAGTCATTACTGACACAAGTGAACTCTCTTCCCATGAGCGCTAAAGGCCATGTCTGTACATACTGTGCTATATGTATGCACACACAGCTGTCTCTTACACATACAAATACTCCTTGTTTTTCCATCCCTATACACCAATAGGGACCACATAGTATCTACACACACTTTTAGTTTTGCTACAATCTCTCACATTTCCACACCTACCCACACAATTTATATTAACTCCCACTCCACACACACACCTTTTGTAAAGCACTGTATAAACTGTGGGCTCTCCATTCATTTATATTCACACAGATACACACACACACACACACACACACACACACACACACACCTCTTACATCACTAACTTTCAGGAACCATTTAACACCTCTAGCCATAAATCACATTCACACAAGGGGGGGGGGGGGAGAAGGGACAAGCACAGATAACATTCCAAGAGACACTGTTTTTAAGTATACCCTTTGCTTGCTTCATTCATTGTAACACCGCCAGAAGAAGAGATCAGCGTATCTCGAAAGCTCGCACAAATAAAAGCATTTCGTTAGCCACAGAACGGTATAGTCTATTTATTTTTTGATTTTATATATATATATATATATATATATATATATATATATATATATATATATATATATATATGTGACACAAAGTATACCGCATCAACACAGTGCGTCACTGTTGCCCAGAAACTGTCTTGATTTATAATATAATAACAATGGACAGTGGTGCTAAAGGATAATGGATATGTATTACAACGAAAAAAGCATCCTTATGAAGAAGCACATGGGCATGCCAAGAAAGTGATAACAATACAAATGTATTACTGTGGGTTAAAAACAAGGGAAGAAAAATTGATAAAAGAGGAGGGGGACTCACATCTACCAAACATGTATTCCGTGAGGCAAAGAACAGCAAAAGTAATCACCAGCACAAGCAGCTCTGATCCAAGCATGCACATATACCTCTACACACAAGCAGCTCTGATCCAAGCATGCACATATACCTCTACACACACAAGCAGCTCTGATCCAAGCATGCACATATACCTCTACACACAAGCAGCTCTGATCCAAGCATGCACATATACCTCTACACACACTGCAGCTCTGATCCACGCATGCACATATACCTCTCCACACAAGCAGCTCTGATCCAATCATGCACATATACCTCTACACACAAGCAGCTCTGATCCAAGCATGCACATATACCTCTCCACACAAGCAGCTCTGATCCAAGCATGCACATATACCTCTCCACACAAGCAGCTCTGATCCAAGCATGCACATATACCTCTACACACAAGCAGCTCTGATCCAAGCATGCACATATACCTCTACACACACTCCAGCTCTGATCCAAGCATGCACATATACCTCTCCACACAAGCAGCTCTGATCCAATCATGCACATATACCTCTACACACAAGCAGCTCTGATCCAAGCATGCGCATATACCTCTACACACAAGCAGCTCTGATCCAATCATGCACATATACCTCTCCACACAAGCAGCTCTGATCCAAGCATGCGCATATACCTCTACACACAAGCAGCTCTGATCCAAGCATGCACATATACCTCTACACACAAGCAGCTCTGATCCAAGCATGCACATATACCTCTACACACAAGCAGCTCTGATCCAAGCATGCACATATACCTCTACACACAAGCAGCTCTGATCCAAGCATGCACATATACCTCTACACACAAGCAGCTCTGATCCAAGCATACACATATACCTCTACACACAAGCAGCTCTGATCCAAGCATGCACATATACCTCTACACACAAGCAGCTCTGATCCAAGCATGCACATATACCTCTACACACACAAGCAGCTCTGATCCAAGCATGCACATATACCTCTCCACACAAGCAGCTCTGATCCAAGCATGCACATATACCTCTACACACAAGCAGCTCTGATCCAATCATGCACATATACCTCTACACACAAGCAGCTCTGATCCAAGCATGCACATATACCTCTACACACAAGCAGCTCTGATCCAAGCATGCACATATACCTCTACACACAAGCAGCTCTGATCCAAGCATGCACATATACCTCTCCACACAAGCAGCTCTGATCCAAGCATGCACATATACCTCTACACACAAGCAGCTCTGATCCAAGCATGCACATATACCTCTACACACAAGCAGCTCTGATCCAAGCATGCTCATATACCTCTCCACACAAGCAGCTCTGATCCAAGCATGCACATATACCTCTACACACACTGCAGATTTGTGCACATAACGTAAGGAGATAGCTGTTGTTGTAAAATAGTAATTGCAGAAATGGAGGCAATAAATGCTCGAGTATTAAAGATGTAAATACATCACCATTAAAGCGTAGGTGTGAAAGGCCAATTTACAGATAGCCAAGGCCTCCTGTCATGGAAAAGGGTAGGGGTCCCACTCCACAGACTCTCACTCCAACGCGTTCCGACTAAAACGGTCTTCTTCAGAGAGAAGAAGATTATATATATATATATATATATATATATATATATATTTTTTTTTTGCATGTCATTTCCCAGAATCCCTTGCTGCAGTGGAAGTGCTGTATGCTGGTGATAATGGGGAAAGGAGGGGTTGCAGACCTGCCTAAGACATGCAGATGAGCATACAGTTGTATTTGCATATTTGCTTTCCTGTGGAGGGTTTTTGTCACTTTTTTTACTCACCATAACTTAACTCAGTATTATGGTATAGCCTATCCCATAGCCTCTTTGCATACCCAGTTAAATCAACCCCACACTGATGAGACCCATTAAGGTCGAAACAGCTGTCTGTGGGTGGTTTTCTGGGTATGCACCTTAACCCTGGCTGTGCTCAAAGCTGTGACCATGCAGCAAGCTTAAGCCTATAGGGAACCATGTTATAAATGGTTTTTGAGGCAAAAAGTGACACTGTGTGCTCATTTGCATGTCATTTCCCAGAATCCCTTGCTACAGTGGAAGTGCTGTATGCTGGGTGATAATGGGGAAAGGCGGGGTTGCAGACCTGCCTAAGACATGCAGATGAGCATACAGTTGTATTTGTATATATACTGCACCGACACACTTTATTCGAGCAAATACCCGGTATGTACCTGGCAGATACCTGGAATGCGCCACTCCTCACCTCTGACAAGCCCCGTTGCATTTGCCTTCCCAGCCTGGGTTCATGCCTGGCTGATGGGCGGCTGATCTGTTAAATGATAATGATTAGGATTTAATAGGCTGCAATGCTTCGCGTGTCTACCAGATGGCATAAATTCATGAATTGTAATGCAGTATATATATATATACTGTGCAGTATTGCAGCCAGCGGGAATAAAATGCTTCAATCCCTGCTTGGAAAATAACTCAATGCACTCGGGCAGAAAACAGTCACAAACCTCAATACACCCGGGTATACCTGAATTCGTGGGACTAGCCAAGCTCGAATAAAGTGTGTCGCCAGTGTATATATATATATATATATATATATATATATATATATATATATATATATATATATATATGAAACCAGGTGTCCCACCAAGGAGACAAAAAACAGCACTCAAGGTATATTGCAAAAGTGTATTTGAAAAAAAGCAGGCACATATAAATCCAACGTTTCGGTCCTGTATAGGACCTTCCTCAGGGGCGTGAGGAAGGCCCTATACAGGACCGAAACGTTGGATTTATATGTGCCTGCTTTTTTTCAAATACACTTTTGCAATATACCTTGAGTGCTGTTTTTTGTCTCCTTGGTGGGACACCTGGTTTCCTGTAATTTTTGTTGAACAAGCACTTATTTCTTTGGAGCCTTTGAAGTGCCTGCTGTTATCTATATATATATATATATATATATATATATAAAATCAAAAAATAAATAGATGATATTATTTTTTTATTATTTTATGATTATTGAAGCTCGGCTAACACGGTACTTATACCTCTACACATATACCTTGAGTGCTGTTTTTTGTCTCCTTGGTGGGACACCTGGTTTCATATATATATATATATATATATATATATATATATATATATATATATATATATATATATATATATATATATATATATATGTGTGTGTGTAAATATATGTATGTGTGTGTAAATATATATATGTGTGTATGTATATATATATACATATATATATATATATATATATGTATATGTGTTTGTGTGTGTGTGTCATACAAGAATCTATTATTATCTAAAATCAGTAACATATGTGATCTATTATGCCATTACCAATTGGACTGTAGGACTATAAAACCATTACGACTGAGTTGTAGCATTATCCTCTGATGAAATCAGCCGTGTGCTGAAGAAACACGTAGGTACATTCTTCTCGTTGCTATTGCCACACTATCCGTCTTGACGCCGGAAGGGAAGTTGGTACGCGAACAAGGCGAGACACCGGAATTACAGAGTGGAATCACAACTGCATACTACAGATTGCCGGAGGACCACACTGCAAGGGGCGCAGCCTATCGAGTTTCCCGGTCATCGTCCAAAGTCTGGAGCTGCGGATTGACCACCGGATTGACCACCGGATTACCACGGAGCACGAGCCTGTCTCATACAACGCTTTTACCAAACGGATGTTTGTGAGTTTGTTATTTTTATCTTGTCCAGGAAATGAAATTGTTAAACCGAATTTACACATGGAGCGGGCGCTTTCTCTTCTTTTTTTTTGTTTAGGTATCTATCGAGGAGGTGGTTGTTTCCCCGAAGAGAGCTGCCAGGACTCCAGAGGATGCCCGAATTGGATCCTTTTATGATTGAGTTATAACATAGCTATTAGAGCTAAGTTTCTGGACTGTTATTGTGTTTAGGCATAGTGTTTATTATTATTTTATTACAGCTACTTTTTAGTTATTAATTCTGGCCACTAATTCTCACTGCCACTATAATCTTTCTCTAGCCACAACCAAATTGCTATATCAGCTATATTATTTATTGGTTATACCAGGGGAGCTCGCGCCCCCACCCCCTCCTTTACCTTGATGCGGCGTCACGTGACCGGCAGCGGCATTTGACGAGGGTGATGTCACATGACCCCGCGGCGTAATTTAACACCGCGTTGCCATGGACACGAGTGACGCCGGCAGAGTCAAGGTAAGTAATAGCATTGCAGAGGCCTCACGCGATCCCCCGGCATTTAATTTTAATGCCTCGAGGAAGTGCGCGGGGCCTCTGCAACCGCCCGTGCGCCTCCCCCCCCCCCCCCGAAAAATCTCCCGCCCTCCACTTTGCGCACCTCTGGGTTATACCATATATATACACACGCACACACATATATACACACACACACACATACATATACACACACGTGTATGTGTGTATAAAACAGACAATATATATACATATAGTATGATATATATATATAAACATACTATATGTGTATGTATGTATATGTGTATATATATATATATATTGCACGCGCACACACACATATAACGTTTTATCCAACTTTTTCATTTATCATTTGTAGAGAAAATGAACAATGTCGCCAAAAGCGCTATTTTTCAAAATGTAGCATCTCTACTAATTAGTGTAAAATGATACTTCATATAAAGCAGGTTATGGGACCCAGTATAAAATGACCTTCATGTCTCTTATCACATCCCAGTATATGGATATCTTCTATTATCACAAGCTGCTAACATGTGACAGGGCTCAGGGTCTGAGCCCAGAATGTGACATATTGAACATTCTCATTCTAAATTTCAAAAAATATTGTGTTGATTTCTGACCTGACTGCCGTGGTTACAGCTCAACCACTCTGTTCTACTGCATGTCACCACTTTCTGCCACAACCAGCTGACGGTGGATCTGCAAGGAGTTCAACGCTCATTGGCATCACATCTGTGGCTTGGTTGACGTATCATTTCTCCAGCTTTTTATTGTATTGTTTTTAAATAGATTATATTTATTTAGTTGAATAGATTATATTTCTTAGTACAATAGATTCTATTTATTAGTTTAATAGATATTTATTTAGTTTGATACATTATATTTCTTAGTTTAATAGATCATATTTGTTAGTTAAATAGATTATATTAACTAGTATTTAAGTCTCCCCCTCAGAGCCCCATTAGATAAATATTTTAGGACCCTTGTGCATATTTCACATCTTTTCGGAGTCGCTTATTTTTTAGACCCTCGGAGCCGAAACCTAAAGGGGTCAGCTAAGAAAGTTCGGATCAAGAGGAGCCACACAGCTTAAAGACAGAACATTTCCAAGGGAGATGGAGACAATTTGGGTAAGATCTGATTAAAGGACAACCTTTGGGGAAGGAAAGGGTGATGGGGGAGTGTAAGAGGGGGGTGAGAGAGCAAGGTGGTGTGTCAGATTGGGGCAGAGCAAGAGAACGCAAAAATGATGGGGATTTGCTGCATACCAAAAAAAACAATTAGTGATACTTTTACCAGTGCCCCTTAGTCTCAGGGAAGACCGGCATTTCGTCCAATGTATACAATAAGATTGATGGAAAAGGGCACACAGATTTGAATAAAAAAAGATAATTTATTGTGCCACAGACTACAATGTTTTGGCTGCTGGCCTTTCTTTGCTGGATTTAGTGGGTTTAGCCACTTTACCTGAAAAAGACCAGCAGGCCGAAATGTTGTAGTCTATGGCAGTGCAAGAGAAAACAGGTTGGGGGGGGGTGGGTTCTCGCAAGGTCGCCGACCCATGGGTGAGGGTCCCCGGTGGAAACTAGTCCTGGACCCCGGGAAAGCTGTCTGTGGCCCATACAAGCTGAGTAACATGTAGAAAGGACACATGTATGTTCAGAATGAGTTAGCATGGTATTTTGAGAGGCATCATAGCAGGTCAGTGCAAGTCAGGGCAGAGCACTGCAAGGTCAGTCAATATGAGTATGAGGAAGGGTCCGATGGAGGAGTTGGAGCGTCCCAGAATATCTCTTAAAGCAGGGGTGTGCAAATCGAGGGGCGCGACATTTTCTTGGGAGGAGGGGCTCGGCGCTTACAGTGGCCCCTCGCTCTTCCCCACAGCATTTAAATTAAATGCCGGAAATCGCGCGCAAGTCCTCTGTAAGTTCCCTTTCCTTGTCTCCGGCGGCTTCTGGCGACAGCAACGTGGCGTCACATGATGTGGCATTGCCATAGCAACGTGATATCACATGACGTCGTTACATCAGAACGTCGGAGACAAGGTGGGGAGGGGGGAGGGGGGAGCAGGGAAAAAGGTTGCGCAACCCTGTCTTAAAGCATTGTCTTGCATACAGATCAGAGGCCAAGAATGGATATGGATATCCGATGTGAAGCCGGAAATAAGACAGAAAAGACCGTTTCGGGAGAAGAAGGTGAGTGATGAAATAGCCGTCACTGTGTAACTCTTCCAATTACCTGCAACTTCATGCAGAGAAATAGCAACGCTTGTTTTTAACGTGTTAAGCGCCTAATGGGGAATTCAACTGCTGAGAGGTTAAGGGAGTTACTCACCAAACTCAGCGACGTTTCTGTGTCTCTGTGATAACTCCCCTAGGACATGCCTGAAAACCAGAGGTTACTCAATGTATTTTTGATAAATAGAAATATGACCTTCTGGGGAGGGGTACATAATGGGTACTGGGCCTGGTGAGGTGGGTATAACGGGTACTGGGCCTGGTGAGGTGGGTATAACAGGTACTGGGCCTGGGGAGGGGTGTATAACAGGGTACTGGGCCTTGGGAGGGGTGTATAACAGGGTACTGGGCCTGGGGAGGGGTGTATAACAGGGTACTGGGCCTGGGGAGGGGCGTATAACAGGGTACTGGGCCTTGGGAGGGGTGTATAACAGGGTACTGGGCCTGGGGAGGGGTGTATAACTGGGTACTGGGCCTGGGGAGGGGTGTATAACAGGGTACTGGGCCTGGGGAGGGGCGTATAACAGGGTACTGGGCCTTGGGAGGGGTGTATAACAGGGTACTGGGCCTTGGGAGGGTTGTATAACTGGGTACTGGGCCTGGTGAGGTGGGTATAACGGGTATTTGCCCTGTGGAGGGCGGTATAACGTGGTATTGCGGAGGGGGTATAAGTGGCACAGGAGCTCTTGCGATACAGAGTATCACTGTCCCTGGTTACAAACACTTCATGTCTCCTGCAGGTCAGGACACGCACGAAGGTGGTGCCCTTTGTGCCACCAGACGACGAGGCGGGCTACGAGGCGGACGACGAGGCATACGAAAAAGCGGGCGTCAAGTGGAACAATGAGGTGGGCTACAAGGCGGCCGAGGAGGCAGACGTGGTGTACGATGACCAAGGAGCATACGACAGGTGTGGCCGGATCTGCTGCTTCACCTTTTTTAGGCGGAGGAGAAGACCCCAGGAGCAGGTAGGAGAATACGAGAGGTGCGGACAGATCTGCTGCTTCACCTTTTTTAGGCGGAGAAGAAGCCGGGAGCAGGTAGCAGAGGAGCCAGGGCGTAGATACAGGGGTATTCTAGGGGCCCTGAGAAGTTGGTTTGACCGCAGGAGAGGCAGATAAGATCAGGAAGGCTGCGGGAGGGGCAGGTACTAGAGGGAGATAGGGATATTGGGCGTGAGAGGGTGAGAGAGAACAAGGAGCAGGGCCGGAGCACGGGTTTCATGCGCCCGAGGCGAAACTTAAAATTTGTGCCCCAGTTGTATAAAAAATAACAAGATAAATAAAATAATAAAATAAACAGTGGCGTAGCTATCGGGACTGCAGGGGGTGCGACCGCACCCCAGCGCGACGCAAAATAAAAACAAAAGGGCGCCAAAATACTGGATAAAAAAAAAGAATAATAATTTAAAAAAAAGATAAATAAATTAGAAATAATAAGAAAAAAAATAATAATGATTATTAATGCGCCCCTAGGACCTTTGCGCGCTAGGCGACCGCCTAATGGCCGGCCGGCCCTGCGAGGTATGCGGGAGGAAAAGGGGTGAATGGGATAGATATGCAGGGGGATGGGGGAGCAGGTGAGTTATACACAGGGGCACAAGGGCCCCATCACCCACATCTCTATATACTGAGTGTGCCCCTGTGTATAACAACGCTGATCTGTGCTGCTCCATCTGATCTCACTGCGCAGTGATCCAGGGACCCTCCGATCGCCATTTAATGGGGTCAGGAAGGAATTTTTTTCCCCCATTGCACAGCAGGGGTTATGTTTCGCCTTCCTCTGGATCACAGCAACAAATTGCCCTTTGTGCATGAATTATCAGTGAGATCTTTATACACCCTGCATTGGTCTTCACTCCTTTGCTGCCGGAGGGGCCTGCAGTGCATTGCTCTGCGTGTTACTATATTGCTCTGCAATGTGCTGCAGGCCCCTACCAGCAAAGAGATTCATTATTTCAATAAAATACTCTCTTTAATCCAACCTATGTGTAGTGTCTTTTCTATCCGTTGTATCTATTGCTAACAGCTCAGTGATTCTTCCCCAGGTCATTGCACTAGTGTCACGCTGCCAAGCCGGGTGTGAGGGAGATTTATAGGGTCACATATACACTTCTGCCAAAACACGAGTGCAAACAGGAAGCCCCTCTGATCTCATATCTTTTATTACACAAAACGGTATCTAAAAAGGTAAAAAGAACATACATGGGATTCTGCTACAAATATCTCTCTAATTACAAACCAATTAGCAAATCATTCAGATTAGAGTCGAGCGAAAAGAAAGGGTTAAGTATCTCATGTACAGTATATGCAGTGCAGGCTGTTCTGCGCATTACATGCAGGGGACAACGTTTAGGGGATATAAGTAATGCTGATCTCAGAGCTGACCGGCTGACCTGCTCTTCTGGCTGACCGGAGGACCTGCTCTTCTGGCTGACCGGCTTCCCTTCTTCCAGCTAACTGACCTGAATTGTGGCCCCTGTATCTCCCAATTAAACGTTTTATTGGCATATTCTTGTTTGACTCGTTCTATACAGACATTTTCTATATATTCATTGTGGGATTTGATAACATCTGTAAGATCTCTCAGAATATCACATTCTGTACGTTTGTGCTGAATATTTTTCCATTCTCAATTTACTTAATATTAGTTTTTGGCTTCAATTATTTATATCGAGCCCAAAATACCTTTATACAGGATGCTGTTCCCTTTATCCCACAAATGCTGCTTCATTAAAGCCCGTGGGTGGCACTTAATGCATTCTCAGACTTTTAGGCAACATCCCTAATTTCCAAACGTGGGATAAAATCTGTGCATATTTAAATGGTTAATTTTTCCATTTTTCCATTGTGACAAAATATCAATTTTCTCACTCAGACTACTAAATCCCTCCCCAAAAATATCCGTTTCACATAAAAGTGTGTGCGCGTCTCCTTCCGCCTAACTGGCACGTCGTCCTTACGGGCGCCACTCCTTGCAACTCCACGCTGCCCTCCAGTGGTAAAAGAAATAAGATACATTTACTGTACTCGTCTGGCAGCTGCTCCCGTATAAGGTGGGTAACTCTGTATTAGGGGTCTTGGTAGAGTATATTTTATACTTATGTCGGATAGATGAGAAAATAATATTCCTAACAGGTTATTGTGAGAGGCCTTGGATCTGATCCTATATGCACGCAGCCCTCGCCTCTCTGACCTTGAACACATACATCAATCTGATTTTTTGAGACTTGAAACTGGATTTCCCAAAACAAACTGATTTTAAACACTGACAAGACTGTAACAATGGTATTTGGGACCAGAGCTAAATTGCTAAAGCTGCCAATGACAGAGCTTCAGATAAAAACCAGCTCTAATACCATCCTAGCCCCTGTTACTTGTTTGAAATATCTGGGCATATAGTTCAACTCCCATTTAACATTTGGGATGCACATTGATACCCTGACATCCAAATCCTATGCCAAACTAGGTGTACTTTACAGGAACAAATCCTCCCTAAGGCCCTCATGCAGTAAGCAGCGATAAGCCACTTATCACCAGTTTATAGCCAAAAAAGCCTACAGCGATTCAGAAAGCCCAGAGAAGCTGGCGATTAGAGCAAAAATAACCGGGGTTTTTTTGCCGGAAAATAAATAAATAAATAAAATCGGCAGACGCGCGGTGATAAGCCACTTTTCAGCACTGATCGCCAGTTTTTCAAACACGCTCAATTCTATAAGCCCTGATCAGCTTATTGCGGCTGATCGCCACTTTAAAATTGCTGTTTCTTCTCCAAATTGTCCCGCCACAAAAGTTGGCAAGAAGGTGGGGTGAAGCTGCGATGAAAATAACATGCATTTGTCCCAGAGCTGATATCCATTAATATCAGCACCAGAGACCCCCGGCATGAATCCGATGCATAAAAAATGCATTTACAGGCAACTTCATTACCGCCAAGGCAATGAAGGGGTTATACACCCGTGCCAGGCTTATTGTGGGTAGCGGGGGTGGGTGAAGGTGGTATTTGGCCCTGGGTGGGTGTTTAGGCCTTGCCAGGGGGTTGCAGGATGACTTAACCTCTTCTTTAACTTCGTGGTTAATACCGCTAAGGTAATGAAGGGGTTAACCCCTCCCGCTACCCCCCCCCCACCCGGTAGGCCTAAACACCCATCCTTGGGGCCAATACCCCGTTCATCCACCCCCACTACCCACAATAAACAAAAATACACATAACAGCACCACTAGCCACCTCCTAGGTCCCTAATAAACCATTACAATATTCATAAAACCATTATTTTGTTTACACCCAGGATTATTACATGGGATTAGGGCTATGTTATTCAGTGAGGGGTTGTATGTTTGTATTCGTAGGGACAGGCAAGGCCAGAGTCAGATGGGTTTCTCCTGCCTCTGTCCTCCCTGTCTCCTGACCCTTCCTGTAGCCGGACAAAGAAGAAGAAGCAGGCACACGGTCTTACTCAAAGGAGGTTTAATATGCCATAAAGTCCAACGTTTCGGCAGTCTAATACTGCCTTTCTCAAGGTGAAGGCTACCAAACACAAGAAAACAGTCACAATATATACCACCCCCCTGATACTCTCCCCGCTCTGCCACATAACCAGGATGTTGACGCCCCCTAGTGACGTCAGAGCTACCATATGGCGCCCCCTAGTGATGTCAGAGCTACCATATGGCGCCCCCTAGTGACGTCAGACGTCTAGGTCTAAATCCCTGGCAATACAGCATAGAGCTGTCTTGGAGGAATGCAGCCACAGCCACACCTCTCCCCAGACTGAACACTCCCCCATGATGACGTCAGCGTGACCCGCCCATCGGGGGGAAGGGGGGGGTGTGCACCAATCAAGAATGTACTCACAGGGCTGGACAAAGATGTATCCGTCGCCATGGGATCAGTGTCAGAGCAGGGAGGAGTGTCACACTCCTATAAATCACCCTGAAAGTGTAAATAAACCACACACCAAAATATTCATAAAGCATATGTGCACAAAACTAATACAGCAATATACTATTAAAAACATGTGACTGTATACTGCTGATGACATCAGTATAATCCTGCAAAGTTACCGTGAAATGCCACATAAGAATATGCAGTACATCAGTATTTAGAATATACTAGTGTGTATACCTAGTCAGAAATGGGTACACACAGCCAGGGGGGGGGGGGGAGAGAAGGGGGAGGGAGGGGAGGGAAAAAAACCACACAAAAAGGATAATTTTCCCAATAGGTAAGTGCAGAGTCCATGGATGGTGCAAGATCAAATATGCCTGTAGAAAGACAAAAAATTACCTTCTATTAAGGAAGCATTTTAAATTCTGTTGCTCATTAAGACCCATACCGTTGCTGGTATTTAAAGCATGTATCCAGAATGCTTCACGTCTCAATAAGAAAGTCTCCCTATCTGGAGTGAGAAAATGTGAAAAGATATAGTGCGCAACTACAATCAATAAAAGTGAGGTGATATAGTGATGTACAAAAAGAGGTGACCTTTAAACACGTAGAGTATATGGAACGTCTGCAGCTGTGGCACCAGGGATCGCTCAAATACCCCCTAATAGCAAACAGAAATACAAAAAAACACAGCGCACAACGCTCATAGTGCATTAAAAATTATATTAGTAACCTCAAAATAAAGGTGAGTATTAAGCGTACATTTAGATAGAAAAAACAATCATTTCAGGGTTAATGTTACCCAAGCACCAACGGACGCCAATAGAGATGTCGTGGCTCTCTCCTTCTCAATCCCTCAGCCTCGGGGGTAGGGCCTGGGTGGTCTTCCAATCGGTTAGCTGTTAGTACAGCCCTCAGCCTCAAGGAAGTACTTAGGAGGTCTCCAGTTCAGCTGAACAGCAGTACAGCCAATTCGCCGTGCCAAGCAATAATGTCTTTCACTGTTCCAGTCTCTGTAGCAGCGGAGCACACGCTGTGGGGCGTCTATTTTTAATTTTTATGATTCTCCCGCTTTGGGGGGTGACTGAATTGACTACCGGTAGTCAGACTGTTACAGACCGAGCAGCTCATGCATCTAAAGTTACCCGGTCTGCCACCCTCCAGAAAATGAGGAGTTCTGTAGTTACCCTCATTATCTGCATGTATCAGGCTATCCGCCAGATTCCTCCCTCTTTTGAATGCCACCATTGGTGGTACACAGCAACTTTCAGATAATATATCATCATTTTGCAGAATATGCCAGTGTTTAAGACTGGTAGATTTAATAAAACCACCAGCTTGACTGTACGTAGTAAGCAGGAAGGAAAAGACTTGGATCACAACTATGAAAAAACGAGAACTGGAGGCTAATAGAAAAAATAACAAATTATTTATTGGGACATAACTAATTAAAAAGAGAAACCTCTCGCATGGTGCGCTTTATCAAAGAGTAGTTTCACTGGTCTTAATCAAACTCTTATATGGTTTACACCCTCAAAAGCACCGCCCACCTGTGTCCAGGTAAACACAAACCCCCAGGACACAAATTCCCTGTGAAATGAAACACAGGAAAGGGGCGTAATGCTCAGAGGGAAGAGATCCACATAGAGGGAATAAACAGGTAAAAAATTAATAAAAAAGACCAATCACATACAAAAGAAATATCAATAACACATATATATCAACTGTGGAAACATAAACATACACATGTCCAAATCTATAGTGAATATTCAATGTATATTTAACCCATTGATTTGTTAATTTTAATATCATAAGATGGCATATGAATGGTATATCATCAAACGCCTAGACACAATAGATATGGTTTAAAGGACATATGTAAAACACAATATTATTCTACAAAAAAGTAAATATATAGTTAGAAAAAGGAAAACAAATAATAAATAATAAAGAAGAATAGATGCCAAAAGAAAATGTAGGACAATTGAATTCATTAATAAATATATATCTTATTTGATCACTAGAAAGCAGAAAAAAATGACAATAATAAATAACTTAATAAACAGACAATCATTATTATCATCGTGAGACGGAAGCATAGCAAGAATACTCATACAAAATGTTCATGAAAATGTTTTAGATTTAAAATTTGTCCCTGAAGAAGCTCCTTTGCTGGAGGGAAACGCGCGTTGGACGCGCAATGTTGTCAGTCTCCTACTTGGAGCTGTTTTAATGTAGTGTCAGCAGTCTCCTGGCTCTAACTGTGTTGATCCCATTAGTTAGTTATTTATTTAATCCTTTAATTTTATAGTGAGTGTGCCTGCTTTCCTTGCACAGCACTGCCGTGTCTGGCAGGTCTATGCTGCAGTGTATGTACTAAGTGAACTTAAAGTGATTTGTTACCGGCGCTAACCACACCCAATCTGTGATAAAATAGTGCACAAAATTAAAATTCAAAATAAAATGTGTCAAGGTGATCACTGATCAAATTCTTAACCTTCCAGGAATGTGTACAGATTCCTTTCAATAGTAGCTTGTCCGGGATGGGAAGGGAGCGAAGATAGCAGGGATACACCATGAAAAATAAAAAATAAATGCATACAATAGTGTAATAAGTTCTTTTCAATCTGGATAAAACATGTATGTCTTGGCTCTATAGCAATGCCTACTTACAGCAGGTCAAAAGGTAAAAAGCATTGATCTACACAGCAGGTAGAAAGGTGTCAGGATCTTCAGGAACAACAGCCCAGGTTTACAGCATAAGAAATCAGCACCTCAGCTCAGACGTCAGTAGATGTGAGTGGATCAGAGACATGCAAAAGAAAGGCAGACCATAGTGTCGATCGTGCATAAAATTTATATAAACAAACAACAAATTTTAGGAATTGTACTCACATTGTGTACATAATCATAGTTCACATAAGGCTTTACTTGAGGCAAATGGAGTGCTGGTTCAGTGTGGAGCAGCTCACCGGGGATCTCCTCAATGAATGCTCCTGAGGAAGTTGTCTAGTACGACGAAACGCGTAGAGCCACTTTCATTGCTGCAGCTGCTCTTTCTACTGAAGGCTTCAGAGTTGCTGAGTTCCCCCACCGTTTGCCTCCAAGACCGGATGCCGTCACCCCAACAACGGATGTGACGTCAGACGCCATCTCCCACCCGGTCTGTTGTGAGTCTAAGGAGAAGATCCCCGGTGAGCTGCTCCACACTGAACCAGCACTCCATTTGCCTCAAGTAAAGCCTTATGTGAACTATGATTATGTACACAATGTGAGTACAATTCCTAAAATTTGTTGTTTGTTTATATAAATTTTATGCACGATCGACACTATGGTCTGCCTTTCTTTTGCATGTCTCTGATCCACTCACATCTACTGACGTCTGAGCTGAGGTGCTGATTTCTTATGCTGTAAACCTGGGCTGTTGTTCCTGAAGATCCTGACACCTTTCTACCTGCTGTGTAGATCAATGCTTTTTACCTTTTGACCTGCTGTAAGTAGGCATTGCTATAGAGCCAAGACATACATGTTTTATCCAGATTGAAAAGAACTTATTACACTATTGTATGCATTTATTTTTTATTTTTCATGGTGTATCCCTGCTATCTTCGCTCCCTTCCCATCCCGGACAAGCAGTGTATGTACTACCATTATCACTGCATTTGCCAGCTTTATCACTCTAGCACTCTTATTTTAACACACTAAAGTCTCCATTATAGTGCGCAGTGCTGGCTGATCTAGCAAGGTAGCTGGACATTTAACCCATTGGCCACTCACTTGTGTACATCTATACACTTCCATTATTGGGTCTCACCGTTGCTCCAGAGGGGTTAACACCCTGACTCCTAGCAATCTGTGTCCTCCATATCCCACCATTATTAAGTGGTTAAATGGGATAGTATGAACTTATAACTGACGACAAGGTTGCCTGATAGCGTTGATTTAATATATTTTTAATTCACATTACACATTACTTTGGTAATATATGTTTTAAGTAAATTTATTAAAAGTTAATTTTTACACTGTTATGGTGTGCATTTAAGTGAATTCTTTTAGGGGGCACATCCATTTTGTGTTTCCCTTCACCTTTTCTAGATCCCATTCTGTATTAATTCCTGCAGGGGATAATGTATCCAAAGAATGGATCCAAAACATCTCCCGCTGGTTGAGGAGCTTTAATCTATCACCCCCTCTCATGGGCATGGGCACCAGTTCTACAGCAGAAAAATGAACATTTGATAGACCTCCTGAAGGACAGCCAGTAAAATGTTTTGAAACTGGTAACATGAAATCTTTTCTTTTAATGGAACGTATATGCTCCATGATTCTGTTTTTAACAGGGCGTATAGTGCAGCCCACGTACCCTTGGCCACAGCCACAGGTAAGAAAGTATATGACAAATTGTGAGTCACAATTAATAAAGGATGGGATCCTATAGTTCTTTTTAGAATAAATAGTCTTAATAGACTTAATTGGTTTCGCATAGCAGCAAACGCAACATTTTCCACATTTAAAAAAACCTTTTATTTTAAACAGATTTGTTAGACTTCTTAGAGTCAAACAATCTTGGAGAAAGATAGTCAGATAAGGATTTGGATTTCCTAAAAGTAATGGCTGGACCCTGGTTAACTGAACTATGTAGGTCCTTATCAAGAGTGAGGGTCCCCCAATGTTTATAAATGATAGAACGAATCTGTTCAGCCTGGCGACTAAACTGGGTGACAAATAGAGCAGACGTCACTCGATCCAATTCATGTTTCTTCTTGAACTTCACAGACGAGTTCGATAACAAATCGATCCTGTTTGTAGATTTGACACACAGATATGCTGCTTCAATATCAGTGTGATTATATTTTCTTTGAGCAAATCGAGTTTTTAATTCCTCTGCTTGATGCTCAAATAAATCGTCATTTGAACAAAGCCGTCTTAGTCGAAGGAATTCAGCCTTGGGTATACTTCGAATGAATGATTTAGAATGACTGCTGTCTGCTTCCAATAAAGTATTACGTGAATGAGGCTTTCTAAAAATGTCCGTTTGAATAGTGCCTGTCGTGTCAATAAATAAAGTAATGTCTAAATAATTGATGTGATTCATGTGTTCTTCATAAGTAAATTTAAGATTTAAAGAATTAGTATTAAGTGTATGAATAAAGGCATGCAGTGATAATAAATCCCCATCCCAAATCATAATCAAATCGTCAATATACCGTTTATAGAAAATAATCTGATGACGAAAAGAATTATCAGCACCGAAAATGTGTGTGGATTCCCAAAGACCCACAAACAAATTAGCATAAGAGGGGGCAAATGACGTCCCCATAGCAGTACCCCGTGTCTGAAGATAAAATTGTGCATCAAAAGAAAAATAATTATGGGTGAGCAGAAACATAATAGAATCCAAAAGAAAGGCACGTAATGAAATGGACAATGTAGAAGCATCAAGAAAAAATTCCACTGCTCGAATCCCTTGCTCGTGATCTATGATTGAGTAAAGTGACATCACGTCCAATGTCACCCATCTAAAAGTCTTTTTCCAACTAACATTTTTTATATCTTAAAAACAAAAATAAAATAAATAACGAAAGAAAACAGAAATAGTCCTTGGCGCACTATCTGGTATATAAACCTGGCAGAAAAATGAAGTCCAAAGATCTTGGTAGTGAGGATTGTTGGTCCGGAATCCAATCGTACTCAAAGTCCTCTGAGGTGGTGGAATCAGATTTGTGCGAATGATGCTTTAATGCATGCCAGACCAATATGATTGGGTTCAAAGCTGGATCTTAATGAATGTTGCAGATGTGTTTTGGGGTCAATGTCTTGGAAGGACTGGTGACCACTCCAGATGTGAAGTATTCAGAAATGTTACGTTCTTCCCTCTGAGCAATAATGACCTTCTGTATGTAGACTCTCTAATATGAGGAAAAAGCCTTAATGGACTGGTCATGCACAGCTGCATCTAAAGACTTAGTAAACAATTATTTGGAAGTCTGACAGGGAGGAGGAGTCAGACTTCCAAATAATTGTTTACTAAGTCTTTAGATGCAGCTGTGCATGACCAGTCCATTAAGGCTTTTTCCTCATATTAGAGAGTCTACATACCGAAGGTCATTATTGCTCAGAGGGAAGAACGTAACATTTCTGAATACTTCACATCTGGAGTGGTCACCAGTCCTTCCAAGACATTGACCCCAAAACACATCTGCAACATTCATTAAGATCCAGCTTTGAACCCAATCATATTGGTCTGGCATGCATTAAAGCATCATTCGCACAAATCTGATTCCACCACCTCAGAGGACTTTGAGTACGATTGGATTCCGGACCAACAATCCTCACTACCAAGATCTTTGGACTTCATTTTTCTGCAGGTTTATATACCAGATAGTGCGCCAAGGACTATTTCTGTTTTCTTTCATTGTTTGTTTTATTTTTGTTTTTAAGCTATTGTTGTACTTACCTTGTGGATAGGTTTGTGGTTTTTCAATCCTTAGGCAGCCGTCTTCTCAGTTTGTTATATTAGTCTGTAGAATTCACTAGTTTATTGTTGTATCTTTGTAAGGGAATTCCAACATTTAGAGCACTTATCCATCATTATCGTGTATTGTTAAGTTAGGCTAATAGGTTAAGCGCTTAGTATATGTTTAGTTTAATTTTTTCTATCATAACATTTTTTATAGCGGATAAAAGATCCATAGAATCTCTCAGAAAAGAAGGCAGATTTTTTACCAGTGGCTGTAAAAAACCATCAATGTAGCGTGATAACCCATCTCCCAAAGATCCAATACTGGCCACAATGGGCCGCCCAGGAGGGCGGACAAGTGACTTATGGATCTTTGGGAGATGGTGGAAGATGGGCACAATAGGTGAGGCATTGTAGAGAAACTCATATTCCTTTGTGTTAAGTACAAATAGGGCCTTTCCTTCTTCAAGAATCTCTTTCAAAAGGTGTAAAAACTCACATTTGGGATCATGTCAATTTTGTATAAGATTCAACATCCTCAAGTAATCTAAGTGCCTCTGCCTGATAATCTGAAGAAGAGGGCACCACAATGGCCCCTCCCTTATCAGCCTTTTTGATTGTAATAGACCTATCTTCCCTGAGGGCAATCATCTCCTGGAAGTCAATATCTGACAGATTCGTTTTATTTAAAGAGGGAACCCCCCGGGGTACAATACCCCTAGCCAATAACCTGAGATCCCTCTCAACCAGCTTCTCAAAGGTCTTAATATTATGATTGTTAAAAATATGAGGGCAAAAGGTTGATTTCTTCTTAAGACCTAAGTGTAATTGCCCAAAGAAGCTGAATGAGGAAGGGATCTCAGGCTCCAAATCCTGATTTTGTTCATCATAAAGATCTCTAAGATCTGATAAAGCACATTGTTCACGAAATGAATGCAAATCCAAATTCTCCATTGAAACATCAATACCAGCAACATTCTCAGCTAGACCTCTATCAGTGGAATATAGTGGAACCTCTGTTGTCCCTTTTTTCTATTAAAATATTTTTTAAGAGACAATTTGCGAATTAATTTTTGGAGATCAATGATGGTATTGAATAAATTAAAATCTTGGTATGGGGCAAAATTTAAACCTCTATTTAGAACCGCAATCTGGTCATCTGTAAGAGTCTTATGTGAAATGTTGATAACATTATCCACAACTTCTCCTATGCATATTTCTTTCTTTTGCTCGATCCCCCGGATCCCCCTCCCCCCTTCTCTTCTTTGATGATCTCCTTGTCCTCTTTCGTTTTTTGACTCCTTTTGAAACAAGGAGTATGAAGGTTTATCTTCTTTCCGAGAGGGCATCATAACAGATTTTTGTGAAGAGTCGGTTTCAGGGGAGGTAGATCTAACTCGCCAATTATCATCATCATCACAAAAGGAAACGCCTAGTGAACGACTCTCATAGTCAGAACCATCTGACTCAAAACTGGAAGCGTTTCCATGGCGTTTTAGGATGGATTTATTCGGGTTCTTGGAGTCACCTTGTTTTTTATTATTCTGATATTTAGAACCAGATTTTGGTTGTGGCTTTTGTGCGTTTGTAGTGTAGCGTTGCCATATATAAACTTGCTGCTTCTCATAGTCTATCTTGTCCCTATCAAACTTTTGTTGTTTCTTAATCATTAGAGACTTTTCCATAGCACCCACGTTGCTTAAAAGTGTTTGGTCATATTTAATAAAATTCTCCATTTTTCTGCAACCTTTCAATTTATCCTGTAGGACTTTCACATTGGCTCTCACTTTCTTTTTTTTAATTTAGCTTATACTTAATGATCAATTTGATTAGCTTAAATGAGCAATGATCTAATATGGCTTTCCAGTCATTCTCAAAATCTTTATTAATAAAGCCAAAGGACGGTACCTTTTTCAAGCGTAAGCCTCACGGAATCCTTTTAACTCTAGCATAGTTCTCAAGAGTGGTAATGTCCCACCAATACCTAATGTCCTGTGATAACAGTTTTTCCAATGTAAGGAAGTGGGTAATTAAGTCAGCAGGCTCTTCACAGATGAAATTAGCACCTTCATCAAAAACTGACTCTGCCCTCCTCTGACGGTGAGTGTCTCCACAGTTAAAGGCATAGGTATCAGTAACCCCTTCCTCATCCTCCACTTCTACATAATCTTCCATAATAAAAAACACACAGGATAGGAATAGCACGAATACTCACTCCAGAGAAATAAAAAAAAATGTTCCACAGAAAGAAAAAATGTGAATAAATAGATGCCACAAAAAATAAATAAATAAATGGTTAGAAAAAAAAATAACGATAGCACTCCAGTTCTCAAATCACCAATTAAGTGATTACATACATATTCACGGGGTATAAGCCTCTTCTTATAATGTCAATAATGAAAGTCTTAATTCCAGGCTGAGCAGCCGTGGCCAAACCAGCAATATGCGAAGCAGAGGAAAAGACCTCCCAGCCCAATGTTACAATCCTGGTAGATAGCGTGTATCACGCGCATGCTGTATTAACCCCCAGCAAAATGAATCCTTAGAGGGACCAAGGGCCCATCGTGTCCAGTGTTTTCCCGTTCAATGTGATCAAGGATTCATCACAGCTACAGTGCTTATTCCTACATGGTTGGTCTCCGATGTGCTGGGGGTTAATACAGCCTGCGCGTGATACACGCTGTCTACCAGGCTTGTAGCGTCGGGCTGGGAGGTCTTTTCCTCTGCTTCGCTTATGACTGTACGTAGTGGTAAATACAAGCCTGTCCTCCTTCTTATTTTTGGTAGCACTTACCTCTTTATCCAGTGCCCGGTCTAACACAGCAGGAGGATATCCCCTAGCCAGGAATCTACTACGTAGTTCTCCAATAGCTGGTTCAATATTATCCTTCCTGCTCGTGATTTTGCAGACCCGGACTTTCTGTGAAAAAGGTAATGCATCAATAAGAGAAGGAGGATGATGGTTATCTGCCCTTACAGAAGACAGAAGCAGCCGGATGAATTCTGAAGTGTATAGGGATATATTGTCTGCTCAGATTCAGCCAAATTCAGTGAAGTTGATTGGACGGCGCTTCACTTTACAGATGGACAATGACCCAAAACATACTGCGAAAGAAACCCAGGATGTTTTTAAGGCAAAGAAGTGAAATATTCTGCAATGGCCGAGTCAATCACCTGATCTCAACCCGATCGAGCATGCATTTCACTTGCTGAAGACAAAACTTAATGCAGAAAGACTCACGAACAAACAACAACTGAAGACAGCTGCAGTAAAGGCCTGGCAAAGCATCACAAAGGAGGAAACCCAGCGTTTGGTGATGTCCATGCGTTCCAGACTTCAGTCATTGCCTGCAAAGGATTCTCGACAAAGTATTAAAAATTAACATTTTATTTATGATTGTGTTAATTTGTCCAATTACATTTGAGCCCCTGAAATAAGGGGACTGTGTATGAAAATGGTTGCAATTCCTAAACGTTTCATACGATATTTTTGTTCAACCCCTTGAATTAAAGCTGAAAGTCTACACTTCTATTGCATCTCAGTTGTTTCATTTCAAATCCATTGTGGTGGCGTACAGAGCCAAAATTATGAAAATTCTGTCAGTGTCCAATTATTTCCGGACCTAACTGTGTGTGTGTGTGTGTGTGTGTGTGTGTGTGTGTGTGTGTGTGTGTGTGTGTGTGTGTGATATATATATATATATATATATATATATATATTTTTTAATGATAGGGATGTAAAGTAGGTTTGTAAATGAAAAAAAAAAATATGAAACCCTTAATACAGCTGAATCCCGTTATAACGCGGTGCTCTTGGTCCACATAATGAGCACGTTATAACCAGGATCGCGAAATGGTCGGCGCAATCAGGAAGAACGGTTCTGCGAGGACTTACCCGGCATCTGCAGCTCTCTCCACTTCATCAGGCTCCGAGGTGCTTACATACGCTCTCCCAAGCTTTCAATTTGACTGACTTTTGAGCGCAGGAGGGTCACATGACCCTTCTCTGATCAATGACAGCCCAACAGTGAATACATTTTATATAATACACATGCGGGAATTGAACCCTGATCACCCATGGACTGCACTGTGCAGTAGATGTTACGTTTGTTTATAGAGTCAGATTCATCACACCAATACTGTGGTGTAGCAGCTAGAGAATTGCACCAGCATATGAAAGATCATGGGTTCAATTCCCGCATGGTGTAGGGGTGTGTATATATGTGTATCAGCGTGTGTCTGTTAGCAATAATGCATTGAATCTTATACTATATTAGTGAAAGCACTGTATGCCTGCCTGCATGCATGCATGCCTGCCTGCCTGGATGTCCGGTGTCCCTAGGAGCAATCTCATTGGTCCCTTGGCCCGCCCGCCCCCGCACACCTCTCATTGGCCTCACACACACACACACACCACCCCCTTGGCCCACCCCCCACACCTCTCATTGGCCTGAGGCGGAGTGACGGGCCAAAGGTCCAAAAAAAAAAAAAAAACACACACACACACACACACACACACACCTCTCCCCCTCCCCGCTCCAAATCACCTCTCCCCCTCCCCGCTCCAAATCACCTCTCCCCCTCCCCGCTCCAAATCACCTCTCCCCCTCCCCAGCGGCATCACCTGTCCCCCTCCCCGCTCCAAATCACCTCTCCCCCTCCCCAGCGGCATCACCTCTCCCCCTCCCCGCTCCAAATCACCTCTCCCCCTCCCCAGCGGCATCACCTCCCCCCCTCCCCAGCGGCGCTCAAACTCAACTCTCCCCCTCCCCAGCGGCATCACCTCTCCCCCTCCCCAGCGGCATCACCTCTCCCCCTCCCCAGCGGCATCACCTCTCCCCCCTCCCCGCTCCAAATCACCTCTCCCCCCTCCCCGCTCCAAATCACCTCTCCCCCTCCCCAGCGGCATCACCTCTCCCCCCTCCCCGCTCCAAATCACCTCTCCCCCCTCCCCGCTCCAAATCACCTCTCCCCCTCCCCGCTCCAAATCACCTCTCCCCGCTCCAAATCACCTCTCCCCTACCCCCGGCGGGGGAACAGGCAGCTGCCACGCGGCGCGTAAGATGGCGGCTCCCCTTCCTCCCTCGCGGCGCCGAGTCAGACGATGGCGGCGCCTGGAAGTACAGGTAGGTGTCGCTCCCCCACCTCCGGCGCCAAACGGAACTGAGAAAGGGCGCATCAACTGAGACGTGTGTGTGTGTGTGTGTGTGTGTGTGTGTGTGTGTGTGTGTGTGTGTGTGTGTGTGTGTGTGTCACTGTCCACTGCCCCCCCTCCTGTCCACTGCCCCCCCCTCCTGTCCACTGCCCCCCCCCTCCTGTCCACTGCCCCCCCCTCCTGTCCACTGCCCCCCCCTCCTGTCCACTGCCCCCCCCCTCCTGTCCACTGCCCCCCCCTCCTGTCCACTGCCCCCCCCTCCTGTCCACTGCCCCCCCTCCTGTCCACTGCCCCCCCCTCCTGTCCACTGCCCCCCCTCCTGTCCACTGCCCCCCCCCTCCTGTCCACTGCCCCCCCCTCCTGTCCACTGCCCCCCCCCTCCTGTCCACTGCCCCCCCCCTCCTGTCCACTGCCCCCCCCTCCTGTCCACTGCCCCCACCCTCCTGTCCACTGCCCCCCCCTCCTGTCCACTGCCCCCCCCTCCTGTCCACTGCCCCCCCCTCCTGTCCACTGCCCCCCCCTCCTGTCCACTGCCCCCCCCTCCTGTCCACTGCCCCCCCCGTCCTGTCCACTGCCCCCCCCCTCTCCTGTCCACTGCCCCCCGTCCTGTCCACTGCCCCCCCCCTCTCCTGTCCACCTCCCCCCCTCTCCTGTCCACTGCCCCCCCTCCTGTCCACTGCCCCGCCTTCCTGTCCACTGCCCCCTCCTGTCCACCCTTCCCCCCTCCTCCCCCTCTCCTGTCATCTGCCCCCCCTCCTGTCCACTGTCCCCCCCCTCCTGTCCACTGTCCCCCCCTCCTGTCTACTGTCCGTCCCCCCCTCCTGCCCCCCCCTCCTGTCCACTGTCCGTCCCTCCTGTCCACTGTCCCCCCCTCCTGTCCACTGTCCGTCCCCCCCTCCTGTCAACTGTCCGTCCCCACACCCTCCTGTCCACTGTTCGTCCCTCCCCTCTGGGGAACACGGAGAAAGAGGGAGAGAGAAGGGAGCGGGAAATTTTACTCACGGGCAACGCCAGGTCTCTCTCCCCCTCGCCGCTACAACTCACCTCTCTCCCTCCCACGCCGCCGCTCCAACTGGAACAGATGGCGGCGCCCGGAAGGACCCCCTTCCTCCCTCGCGGCGCCCAGTGAGAAGATGGCGGCGCCCGGAACTACAGGTAGGTGTCGCGTGTGTCGCTCCCCCACTTCCCCCCCCCCACTTCTCCCCCCCCCACTTCTCCCCCCCCCCCACTTCTCCCCCCCCCACTTCTCCCCCCCCTCTCCCCCCCCTCCCCACCTCTCCCCCCCCCCCCTCCCCACCTCTCCCCCCCCCTCCAAACCTCTCCCCCCCCCTCACTCCCCACCTACCTCCCAGAGCACGCTCTCTACGGCTCAACATCCCCGAGGAGCAGGAGGAGGGCGGCAGGGACTTAATGCTGCTAGGTGAGGAAATGCAGGGGGAGGAATCCATGCCTTTGAGGCGCCCCCCCCCTGCCTTTGACGCCCCCCCCCCTGCCTTTGACGCCCCCCCACCCCTGCCTTTGACGCCCCCCCCCCCTGCCTTTGACGCCCTCCCCCTGCCTTTGACGCCCCCCCCTGCCTTTGACGCCCCCCCCCCTGCCTTTGACGCCCCCCCCCCTGCCTTTGACGCCCCCCCCCCTTGCCTTTGACGCCCCCCCCTGCCTTTGACGCCCCCCCTGCCTTTGACGCCCCCACCCCCTGCCTTTGACGCCCCCCCCCCCTGCCTTTGACGCCCCCCCCTGCCTTTGACGCCCCCCCCCTGCCTTTGACGCCCCCCCCCTGCCTTTGACGCCCCCCCCCTGCCTTTGACGCCACCCTCCCCTCTCCCTTTGACGCCACCCTCCCCTCCCTTTGACGCCACCCTCCCCTCCCTTTGACGCCCCCCCTCCCTTTGACGCCCCCCCCTCCCTTTGACGCCCCCCCCCTCCCTTTGACGCCCCCCCCTCCCTTTGACGCCCCCCCCTCCCTTTGACACCCCCCCCTCCCTTTGACGCCCCCCCCCTCCCTTTGACGCCCCCCCCCTCCCTTTGACGCCCCCCCCCTCCCTTTGACGCCCCCCCCCTCCCTTTGACGCCCCCCCCCTCCCTTTGACGCCCCCCCCCCTCCCTTTGACGCCCCCCCCCTCCCTTTGACGCCCCCCCCCTCCCTTTGACGCCCCCCCCCCTCCCTTTGACGCCCCCCCCCCTCCCTTTGACGCCCCCCCTTCCCTTTGACGCCCCCCCCCTCCCTTTGACGCCCCCCCCCTCCCTTTGACGCCCCCCCCCTCCCTTTGACGCCCCCCCCCTCCCTTTGACGCCCCCCCCCTCCCTTTGACGCCCCCCCCCTCCCTTTGACGCCCCTCCCTTTGACGCCCCCCCCTCCCTTTGACGCCCCCCCCCCTGCCTTTGACGCCCCCCCCCTGCCTTTGACGCCCCCCCCCCTGCCTTTGACGCCCCCCCCTGCCTTTGACGCCCCCCCCTGCCTTTGACGCCCCCCCCCCTGCCTTTGACACCCCCCCCCCTTCCTTTGACGCCCCCCCTGCCTTTGACGCCCCCCCCTGCCTTTGACGCCCCCCCCCCTGCCTTTGACGCCCCCCCCTGCCCTTGACGCCTCCCCTCCCTGCCTTTGACGCCTCCCCTCCCCTGACTCCCCTCCCTGGTGCTCCCCTCCCCGGCGCTCCACTCACATCACCTCCCACACACTGACTGACACACAACTTACTGACACACACACACGCTGACTGACGCACACACACACGCACACTAACTGACGCGCGCACACACACTGATGACACACACACACTGATGACACACACACACTGACTGACACACACACTGACTGACACACTGACACTGACTCGCACACACACACTGACTCGCACACACACACTGGCTCACACACACACTAACTGACGCGCGCACACACACACACACACACACAAACTGACTGACACACACACTGACTGACACACACACTGACTGACACACACACTGACTGACACAGACACTGACTGACACACACACTGACTGACACACACACTGACTGACACACACACCGACTGACACACACACCGACTGACACACACACCGACTGACACACACACACCGACTGACGCGCGCACACTGACTGCCGCACGCGCACACACCCCCACACACACACACTGACTGCCGCACGCGCACACACACTGACTGACTGCCGCACGCACGCACATACTGATTGACGCGCACACAAACCCTGACTGACGCACACACGCACGCACACACTGACTGAGGCACACACTGACTGTGTGTGCGTCAGTCAGTCTGTGTGTGTTTGTGTTTCTGCTTCAGACTCACTGACGCGCGCGCAAACACAGTGACTGACGCACACACGCTACATGAAGCTGTAAAGGAGGGAGGGGGGGGACTGGATTGATGTGAATGGGGGACAAACAGAGAGAGGGGGGAGGAGAGAGAGGGGAACGGGAACATTACATCCCGGGCAACGCCGGGTCTCTCAGCTAGTATTATATAAAAATAAAACCTTGGAGATGTTTTTAAATCGGGAGCCACGCTCAGACAGCATTAAAAGCGGATTCGCGCTATAGCAGATTGCGCTATAACGGGGTTGAGCTGTACTAATATTTTGACCACAGGGTAAACGGGTTGGAGTAAGCCATGCTTCTTATCTGTACCAACATTAAATACTCAAGGGTTTAAAGATTGGTACATGTCTGGAGTGTTTATATCTAGCTAGCACCAACACTGTCCTGGGTTTCCATTACTCAATGCAATATAAAAAAATGTTTTTGTTTTTTTTCAACTTTAAATTTTTATTGGAAAGTACAAATACAGCCAATGTTCCACAGCCCATTATTACATTTCCAGTTTTGTTAAACACATGTAATGACGCCTCGAAGACACATCCACTTAACACTTTACAAACAAGACCAGACGAACTTGACAAGGGGACAGGGAAAGAGGTTAGGGGTGGGAGGGAGGTGGTAGGTTGCCAGGCTCTGGTGCAGTTTTTTAGATATCTCTTGTTCAACCTTTTAGGCAATAGCTAAGGGTTTTAACTGGGACAGGTTCTTCTGAGGTTTCTTTCTTTTATTTGTTTTTCCCTATTCTATGACTACATGAAGGTCTGCTAACTGTGCGTCGCTGAGTCGTGTTGTCTAATCTGCCCTTAAAGGAGAACGCACCTAGTTTAATTAGTGCAAGATTGAGGTGGCGTCCACTCCTGGGATGTCTACCTGGGTCAACCATGGATCCCAGACCTTTAGAACATTTGTGCCGGAGTCATTAACTAAACTCGTTAATTGTTCCATCCGGCAGACATGCCAAATTCTGTTTTTGATCTTAGGGATAATTGGTATCTCCTGCTGTTTCCATAATGCTGCGATCTCACATCTTGTGGCTGTAGCAAAATGCGCGATTAATTTATGCGACGCATTTGACAGACCCTGGATCCGCATGCCCAATAGGAACAGCCACGGGTCCAGGGGGATCTCCAAATCGAGAATCCGCTGAATCCAATCTCTGATTTGTTCCCAAATAGGGGCCCCCTTAGTGCAAGACCACAACATATGTCGGAGGTCAGCTGCTTCCCCACACTGTTTAGGGCAGAGAGGGGAGTAGCCTTTTACAAATTTCGCTAAGCGCGTCGGAGTGTAATACCACCTCATAAGGACTTTATATGCGTTCTCCTTTAATGTGGTGCAGATTGAGCTTTTCGCCGCCGCCTGTATAATTCTGTCCCATTCGTCGTCCTCTAAAGTCTCTCCTAGGTCTGATTCCCAGTGTCTCATGTAACTCAGTCTATTGTCAATGGGCGACTTCTGGCAGATCACTTCCCTGTACATTCTAGATGTGAGTCCCCTTGTGTCCGTATCTCTGGAACACAGCTGCTCAAAATTTGTTCGCGCCGGTCGAATTGGCGTTTTATTGTAGAAATCTCTGATCTGGAGGTACCTAAAAAATTTGTTTGGGATATTCTTAGAGGATTTAATTTGGTCAAATGTTTGTATGGTCGTTATGCCCTCCAGATCTTTTAGACGGGAGAAGCCCTTCTGAGTCCATATCAAGAAATTTTTGCTATTCAGGTCCGGAGCGAAGTCTGGGTTGCCCACTATTGGTGTCATTAATGATGTTTTGGTAGTCAAATTACATTTGAATTTCGTGGCCTCCCAAACTTATAATGAATTGACCATGGTCTGCAGCGGATTGTTCATCTTGCGTACCCCTTCTCTGGGTAGCCAGATTAAATTTCGGATTTCAATTGGTGCACAGCATCTCTTCTCCAACTCAACCCATCTCCGTAGGCTTGGGTCTGTGTGCCATTGGAAAATCTGCCCTAATTGGGCTGCTTTATAGTAGGCCTGCAAGCAAGGCACCGCTCACCCTCCGCAGGATGAATGGGACGTTTTAATATTCCTTTAGCAATTCTTGGGTTTTTCCCGTTCCAAATAAATTTTATAATTTTTGACTGGAGGGAGAGGATGTCCGCCTGCACCAAAGGGATAGGGAGACTCTGGAAAAGATATAGCATCTTTGGGAGGAGATTCATTTTCACGCTATGTATCCTCCCAATCCATGAGATGCTCCCCTTCATCCAGGTTCGGAGATCCTCCCCCAGCGTCTTTATGATCTTGGGGAAATTTGCTTTATATAAAGTTTTGTACTCCCTTGTGAGATAAACCCCTAAATATTTGATAGCGGAGGGTTGCCATTTGAACTGAAAATTGAGGTCAATCAGTTTTTCAACTTCTTTTGGTAGATTAATATTGAGGGCTTCTGATTTAGACTGATTGATCTTAAATCCCGAAATTTGGTTAAATTTGCCCAGTATGTTGAATACATTTGGGAGAGATGTGAGAGATTTGGCTATTGTGAGAATGACATCGTCCGCATATAGAGCGGCTTTGTGCATTTGGTCTCCCACAGGGATACCAGAGATATCTGGGTTATTTCTGATGTGTGCCGCCAAAGGCTCTATACATAAGGCGAACAGTAGTGGCGACAGCGGGCATCCTTGACGTGTTCCGCTTTTGATTTCAAACTGTTCTGAGGGGAAACCTTGATATCTCACTCTTGCTGTTGGGTTTTTATACAACGCCAGGATGGCCTGCAGGAGGCGTCCCTCAAAGCCAAATGCTCTCAGTGTTTCCGATAGGTAGGGCCAATCTATTCTATCGAAGGCTTTTTCAGCGTCCAGACTTAACACCATGGAGTGAATTTTTTCTTTTTGGGCCAGATCAATTAGGTCAATAATTCTCCTGGTGTTATCTGCCGCTTGTCTACCTCCGATAAACCCTACTTGATCCGTGTGAATTAACCCGGGAAGAACACTACCCACCCTGTTGGCTATAAGTTTAGAGTATATTTTGAGGTCCAAGTTAATCAGTGAAATGGGCCGGTAGCTCTTACAGTCTGCCGGGTCCTTTCCGGGTTTATGGATCACCGATATTGAGGCTTGGAGCATTTGTGCTGGGAATGAGGCCCCTGCTAAGATTTCATTGAATAACTTTAACATGTGGGGGGCTAGAATTTTTAAATATTTATTGTAATATAAGTTCGAAAAGCCATCTGGCCCTGGGGCTTTAGCCGGTTTTAGTGCTTTGATGACCCCAGAGAGTTCCTCCATCGTGAAGTCCGACTGGAGTGCCTCCCTTTCGCATCTCTTCAAAATGGGTAAATGTGCCTCTATTAAGAAGGTCCGTAAATCCTCCTTTGTTTTCGGATTATGGGTTACCTTATCTCCATTGTATAATATTTCGTAATACTTTTTGAATTCCCCTGCTATGTTCGCTGGGATGGAGGTAAGGTCCCCATCTTGGTTTCGAATTGCGTGAATGTGATAGTTTGGAAGCTTGTTTTTTTAGCTTATTGGCAAGTAGTGTGTCAGGCTTGTTAGCTTTTTCATAAAATTTCCGCTTGGACCAGGTCAATTCCTTCTCGGCCTGGGCGGAGAGGAGGAGGTTAAGACTTATTTTTAGTGGCTAGTATTTGAGTTAACGTGTGGGCATTCTTATTTTTTTGTGGAGGGAGGAAAGCTCTGCTAGCTGTTCCTCTAGCTTCAAAATTTTTCCCTCCCGTTCTCTTTTCCGTTTAGCGGCCAGATTCATAATGACCCCCCTGAGGGTAGCCTTATGGGCCTCCCACAGTCTGGAGTGCGTAGCCACACTCCCCTCATTCTCCTCGAAGTATTGTGTGAGCTTTTCCCCAATTTCCACCTGTAGGGCTGGGATTTTCAGCAAGATTTCGTTTAGTTTCCAGTTCGCTCTAGGTCTGTCTAGTGGGATTAGTGTGCACCGCAGCTCTATAGATGCATGGTCTGACCATGAAATATCATGGATCTCGGTGCGAGAGACCCCAGGGACCATTCTGTTGGATACAAGGAAGTAATCTATCCTGCTATATGTGTCATGTGGGTGTGAGTAGAAGGTGTATTCTCTCAGTCTCTGGTGTTGTTCCCTCCAGATGTCGAGTAGTTGGCAGTCACGTAACCCTTTTTTAATTGTTAGTATGTCAGATCTGTGTGTAATATTAGTGGATGAACATCTGTCAAGGTCCTCCCGTAGTGCCCTGTTCAAGTCTCCAGCGACAATGATATTACCTCTGGCCACTTTGTTGAGTTTCCCAAAGAAGGTAGAGAAAAAAACGGGGGCCGTCTCATTAGGGGCATATATTGTTGCTAGAGTAATTGGGAACCCTTGGATTGCACCTCTTACTATGAGGAATCTGCCCTCTTTATCTTTGAAAGTCCTATCGGGTACGAACGGTATTCTTTTATGAATTAGTATGGCCACCCCTTTTTTTTTGACTTTCGCGGAAGACAAAAAGTGTGTCGGGTAGTCCTTATCCAGGAATTTGGGGTAGTTGTCTTGAGAGAAGTGTGTTTCTTGCAGAAACAGAATTTCTGCCCCTTTACGCTTATAATCTCGGAAGGCGATTCTGCGTTTAACCGGGCTGTTAAACCCCTTAAAGTTATGTGATACTAGCCTGAGTTCCTTACTCATTTAAAAGTATGAGATGACTTTGCTGCCGATATCTGTTCTTGATTGATGCACCTGGACCAGAATCCCGACCTCCTCTTCTTCTCGAACTGCAATACCTCACTTCACCACCTACAGCAATACACAAGGGGGAGCACACAAGAGGGTACACCTGGGGGGACACAACAAACACTAGACAAGACAAAAGACAGTAGAATTCTATCACCGCCTTTGGGAAGCTGGACTCCTCTCCAACCGTCCGGAGGAAACGTGGGATGAAGTTCATTCACCCACCGCGTCCAGTCCCAAAGGACTTCACTAGGGCCCAGGAGATCCACCCTCCTCCCCCCTAGTGCGTGGCCCATGCGGATTTTTGAAGCAGGTCACTCCCCCCCACTCCTGCCTCGCTCTTCCTGAGCTTGAATTAATAAAACCTAACATATACTATGCATAACCAGAGTCTGTCCCGGCTTTGTTCACCCCTGTAGTGTATCAGGCTAATCCCTCGGTGTCATGGCCTCAGCAACCTGTGTTTCTTTGCTTCTCCTCCAGTTCTCGTCCCCCTACTTGAGGTCTGGTCCCCGGCCACGGTGAAGCTGTCACCAAATAAAGAAACTCACCCCCGAGTGAAAGAGCGGTGATCCCCGACACCCCAACTACAGATGTCCAGTGATCAAGCAACCTGCGCTGAAACTGAATCCCTGGTGAGAAAATTTGCGGCCTACCTTTCTGATGATGGCGGCCCCCGACACAAGATGGCGAAGCAGCTCTAGAAGGCGGGAATCCACAGTAGCAGGAAGAGAGCGGTGAGCGGGAAACAGGAGCGGGCGCACGCACCTCCGCACTGGTGAGAGACGTCTTCCAAAATGGCCGCCCCCCGGATACGCATCACAGCTGTGCCCCGGAAGGAGCGGCGCCATCTTGGAGGTGGCGCGGAACCAGCTCCCACCGGCGCGACCAGATGACGTCACCAGCAAGACCAAGGACAGCCGTAAGCCCATCAAGGCGTCCAGAATGCGCCGGATGACCCGCGCAGGCCTGGATTAGTCATCTCACCGGCCCGACGCGGGCTTTTTGAATTTTGAGTCTGGGAAGAATAGAAAGACATACAGGAAGGGAATTAGTATAGCGCCGTAGCGGCAGAACCATTAAGCGAGTAAGGGCAGGGTGAGTGATAGAGAGGGAGTTAGTAAGAGGATAAAAGCAAGTAGATGAGAGGAAATAAGCCGAAGTGGAGACATTTAAGGAGACAATACTATAAGAAGGAGTAAGGAAGTAGACTTGAATTTAAAGTGGGGTAGGGATGCAGCAAGTAGTAAGGAAGTGGTAGAGGGGAGAGCAAGGAGGAGAGGAAGTAGGGAGCTAGAAAGAAAGAAGAATAAATGTGGAGAAGTGAGGAAATCAGAAAGCTATAGAAATGTGCAAGTTAGATAGTGGGAGTGGTGACTGGAAGTGGAGTGAAGGGGGACGTGAAGTAGGACTTGGTAGGTTAGGTATCAAAGGAGGTAGAGAAGTGTTAGTAGGTTGGTGAAGACAGGTTGAGTGGGAAAGGAGAAGGGAAGTAAGGAGCAGGGCGACACAAGGTTTAGATAGACAGATGCGATCGCTGGGGAAGGTTGAAATCAAAAAAATGTTTTAAAGCACTTTACTACATTTGTGAAGTAAGGCTTTAACCGATAATAAACAATACAGACCGGCGCCAATTAGTCCAAGGTGATACTAATGTCCAGCACTGAAAGAGTCTCAGAATAGTAGATAGCTGCAGTAGTATCTTCACAGCTTGTCTTCAATGATTGGACTCCATATGTATGTGCATGGGAGAAAAAATAGACAAAGAAAATATATCATAGTGCAGTATGCAAACAACCAAACATGCAGGACAAACAGGACAAGACAAACACTACATAAAACAGGCAAGGCTGACTAATCCTACAATAAAGTATTTATTAACACAATTAAAATGAAAATGATGAGGTAGCACACGTGGGATCCGGTGGGTAAAAACCGGAATCCTACTTACAGTACTGCCACAGGACATAAGCAGGGGTGTAAGGATAGATGGTAACCGGCAGCAGCTCCGTTTTTTCAGTCCTCAGACCTCCAGGGATCTCTCTCTCTCCGTGACCAGAAGCACGTCACACCACGCGGCTTGACGGATCTCGTGGAGCTCCTGGTGCTGTCTGTCAAGCTCAATCCGGAAATCCGCTGCTAGGAGGCGGGTGCAATCGCCGAATTTCCTTTCACTTGGCTGCAAGGCTCCCGCAGTCACTACCAGTCCTCTGCCACACTCAAAATGCAAATCTGCCCAACGCGTTTCGTGCGCATGCGCACTTCTTCAGGGGATGAGCCTGTTTTATGTAGTGTTTGTCTTGTCCTGTTTGTCCTGCATGTTTGGTTGTTTGCATACTGCACTATGATATGTTTTCTTTGTCTATTTTTTCTCCCATGCACATACATATGGAGTCCAATCATTGAAGACAAGCTGTGAAGATACTACTGCAGCTATCTACTATTCTGAGACTCTTTCAGTGCTGGACATTAGTATCACCTTGGACTAATTGGCGCCGGTCTGTATTGTTTATTATTTGTCTTGTTTTTCCAACCTGTCTTGGAGTTGGTATCACCTGGCAGCCTAAGTTTATTATTATATATTTATATTTTATTGTGTACACTATCACATTATAACATTATTGTCACTGCACAAGATTTTTTAGCGCTATATACACCCATTTTTTTCTTGTTAAGGCTTTAACTGAACATGAAAATCAGTATTCTGAAGGAGCAAGTCACACGCTTTTTATAAAAAAAAAAAATTTAAAACAGGATTGAAGCAGAGGGTCTCCCCAAGCTGAACCGCATTCATTTCAACTCTGGGACCCCCCCATTTCGATAATACTTCCCTCCAAAGGGGGTGCCAGGCTATACGATAAAGGGGGTAACCAGGCTATACAATAAAGGTTACCACTGGAACGGTGAGCCCCTGGCAGCTACCTGGCACCATAAGCCAGGGGCCAGGCATTATAACATGTGAAAGTTAAAGTGTCCCCTGCCTTTCCACTTTTCATAGAAAAATGGAAAAAATGTGTGGTGCTCTGAAAAAAAGCCTCAAAATATGTAGTACAAAAATTGTAACGTTCAATAAATGTATATAATGATTCCCGAAATGAAAAGCCCCTGGATAATGGATAAGGGATAGCCAATCCATAGGACACAGAACAATCATGTATTAATCACTGCTCCATTGTAATCTGACTAGTGGGCTAGGGCCCCCACGAGCACTGTAGTATGGGGCCACACAATAAAGTGTCCCAGCATATAATGTCAGAATGGAGAATGTGCTTGTGATAAAATAACTCACAGTTAGAGTTGGTAATGTCCTTTTGGCTGTGCAGGTTTCTTCTTTCACAGTAGGGGGCGTGCTTCCGTTTTTTCTGGATGACTTGACACGAAGCAAAAGGAAAAAGCAGGCACGAATACTCAGGAAAGTAAAAAAAGGTTGAATGAAATCCAGGAGAGCGTGTGCCCATAAAAAAAGACTATTTTAATGGAAACCACAAAAAAATACAGCTACATTACGGGGTATACAGACCCCCACCAACGCGTTTCGAGCCGCGTTGGTGGGGGGTCTGTGTATTCAAATACTTTCTAGGCAAGCTACCCACCTATCTGAACAAGCTCCTCACCCCTACCACGTCAGCACTTATCATCTGAGATCAGACTCCAACAGACTGCTCATGGTCCTAAGGTTCAACAAAGTATCCGGACGCTCCTCCTCATAGGCCTTCATTATACCACCGGCGGCGGGACACGCACGCTACCTCAATGCGATGCGCTGCCCGAAACTTGCACTGCAGGCAGGAGGCATCGGGAGGCGAGGCCATGATGTCACGTGAGTGGTTCACGCTCATTGGCTGAACCGCTCACATGACGCGGCCATCGCTCCAGAAAATAAAATTCTTGGATCTGTTCGAAAATTTGCGCACTTGGTCACCCATTCTTAGCGTGCGCTCATAGGAAAACTTTTATTTGTTTTGGTGGCGCACAACGTTCTGCGCTCCGCCGCTTCGGGTATAATCACGGCCTTACCGTGCACCCCAAAACTGGAACAACCTACCAGAGACTCTTGCAGATGCCACCAGTCTAAGTTCTTTCAAAACTAAGGCTGTCTCACATTTTAATCTGGTCTGTAACGGTTACATGCGCCTATAATATATATTATCTCTAACTGTGCATGCAATGTCTTGTATATAATGTATACCATGTTCACTTAATGTAACTATGGATTTGTAACCATGTATCTGTCATCATAACTCTGTGCCCAGGACATACATTGAGAGTTACCTCATTTTCAAGTATTGCTTCCTTCCTGGTAAAACATTTTATAAATAAATAAAATATCCGAGGCCTAAGGAGCGAACACATGATTAGGAAATGCAGGAGGGGGGCGCAGGACCCTCCAGGACTGAATGGGTGAAAATCCCTCAGCTGCCCCAGGGACATCAACTTTAGGATTTCCTGTACAAGTGTACAGGCATACCCCGGTTTAAGGACACTCACTTTAAGTACACTCGCGAGTAAGGACATATCACCCAATAGGCAAACGGCAGCTCGCGCATGCGCCTGTCAGCACGTCCTGAACAGCAATACCGGCTCCCTACCTGTACCGAAGCTGTGCGCAAGCGGGGAGACTATAGAGCCTGTTACACATGCGTTATTTACATCAGTTATGCGCGTATATGAGGATTGCAGTACAGTACATGCATCGATAAGTGGGAAAAAGGGAGTGCTTCACTTTAAGTACATTTTCACTTTACATACATGCTCCGGTCCCATTGTGTACGTGAATGCGGGGTATGCCTGTACCACCTGATAAGATTACACAAATAATGCAATAAATTGCACCCATTTAAGAAATATAGCGCTGTGCCATTTGTTTAAATAGAGCTGCGTTAACGTTCTGCCACCGTCAACCTGCGTTAATAGATGCGACCAAATCTGTACATCATTTTCTTTTACACTACATTAAGGTGAGACTATAATTACACGTTTATAATGTGAGGTCTATGAGCTGAAAGCGCAGCTTAGTGCAGGGGTGAGCAAACTTTTTATGCCGAGCCCCCCTTTTCATCCATAAAATTTCTCGGGCCCCCCCCTGCCTGACGTAATCAAAATCACATGAAAAAAAAAAAACCTTTATTAAACGGTATACAATATAAATCCAAATATGTCTATAAATACTTACATATTTCAACAGCTCGCGCTTGCAAAATTAGGCTGCGTCCACGCTGCCGCTGAGAGCGGTGACATCACCAACTCTCCAAGCCTGAGCGCAGGGTGTCCTGCATCATTTTGCAAGCGTGGATCGGGGCTATTTGTGTGTGTGTGTGTTTGTGTGTGTCTGTGTGTGTGCATTGACTTCTGCTGAGCGCACTTCAAAGTCAATTTTGTTTGTCTCCCAAGCGCTGAGCTTGGGAGAGCGTACGTGCACAAAGGCAATACTTTTGGGGGGCATTCATCCACCTCTTTGCTACCTCCCTTCCCTATCCCCCCCCCCCTTTTTGTTTCTACCTTCCCCTCCCTGCTCTTTGGCTTGCTATCCCCATTGTCATCCACACTCCTACCTACATTATTATTATTATTTTTTTTCCGTTTTCAATGTTTTCACTTTTTTTTTATTATTTCTGTACATTCATAGTGTGATTGATACAGTGGCAGCCGACCCTTTCCCTCGCAGAGGATCGCAGCGAAGCAGGTTGCCAGCGGAGGAGAGCAGGAACACAGCGCTATTGCAGGGCAGACACCGGGAGGGGCGTTTGACTTCACCGTGCTCGGGCGTGCTCCTCCCCGTACCTCCGAAGCCCCTGCGCGTGCGCACACACCATCACGAGGCCGCCACCTGCACTATCTTGTTCAGCCACCCGCACACATCTTCGGCTGCCCGCCCGTGCACATCTTATTGGCCGCCCCTCGCGTACAGCTTTTTCGTCCTCCCGCGCAAAGCGTCTGCCGGCCCGCGCACCCCAGATTTCGCCGCACGTCGCCTGCGCCCCCCTAACTCTTGCGCCTTATTGCCCCCCCCAGTTTGCGCACCACTGCATTACAACACACACTCTCTCTCTCTCAATCAATCACCACATACACACCACATACCACATACACACACAATTCCCCCCCCACACACACACACACACTCACTCCCCCCCCACACACACACACACAATCCCCACACACACACACACTCAATCCCCCCACACACACACTCAATCCCCCCACACACACACTCAATCCCCCACCCACACACACACACACACAATCCCCCCCCCACGCACACACACAAAATCCCCCCCACACACTCAATCTCCCCCCCCCACACACACACAATCCCCCCCACACACAAACACACCCCCCCCCACACAAACACACTCAATCCCCCCCCATACACAACCCCCCCCCCCACACACACTCAATCCCCCCCCACACACACTCAATCCCCCCCCACACACACACACTCAATCCCCCCACACAAACACACACTCAATCCCCCCCCATACACACAATCCCCCCCACACACACACAATCCCCCCCCACACACACTCAACCCACCCCCACACACACACTCAACCCCCCCCCCACACACACAATCCCCCCCCACACACTCACTCCCCCCCCCACACACGCACTCAATCCCCCCCCCCACACTCACTCAATCCCCCCCCCACACACTCACTCAATCCCCCCCCCACACACTCACTCAATCCCCCCCCCCCATACCTTGTGACCTTGAGCAGTCACGTTATCTCCCTGTGCCGCAGGCACCAAAT
The DNA here is from genome assembly GCF_040206685.1 of Ascaphus truei. Taxonomy (NCBI): domain Eukaryota; kingdom Metazoa; phylum Chordata; class Amphibia; order Anura; family Ascaphidae; genus Ascaphus; species Ascaphus truei. The sequence goes on along the minus strand of NW_027456985.1, from coordinate 59,599 downwards.
AATAGATGTATGTGTAGGGATGTGGTAGGAACCTCATATGTGTGTTCAGTTGGTGTTTTGACTGTTCAGGAGAGTCATGTGGAGGTCTGCGCTGATGCAATGGCTGTGAGTCTGTGCAGCTCAAGGCAGAGAAGCTCGCTGAGGAACTACAACTCCCATGAGCTCCTGGGCAGTCACCTGACTTGAGGAGCCAATCGGAAGGCTAGAATTACGGGAGGAGGAAAGGGAAGCGTGGGGAGAGGCTAGTCAGAGGGGATCTGGAAGGTAAAGGAGGAGGGTGTATGCGTGCAGGGGGTCCGTGACCCGCCTGCATAGGCTAGCTTTACCCCGCAGGCCCTTAGGAGAAACCCCTGAGTCACAGTGTGCTGCTGTGCTGCAGGGACGGCCATAGTGCTAGCGATCAGTCACCTTACTGTGTACACAGTTAGGGACAAGCGTGCGGAGCAGGTTTGCTGGTGAGCTGCTTGGGACCAGACAGCTGCACTGCGGACATCCCAGACAAGCAAGGATTCGGCTGATCCTTTTCCAAGTATTACCGGTCACCGCCGTGACCGGAAGGTAGTAGATACGTCAAGTGCACCAACACCGGTCAACAGGCGCTGATCCCGCCTTAGGCGTGGGCACGCGGTGACGGGATAGAGACACTCATAAGAGCGTGGCTGAGCCACTATTGTACAGGACAATATTCCCTAGGGGTGTGGCCGAGCCACTGATGTTAGAAGGACATTATCCGTTAGCGGTGTTAGGGTATGATAGAGTATAAGTATAGTGTTATAAGATAAGTGTATGCATATTGGGTTATTGCCACGGTTCATATAGAGTATAAGTTTATTATTGCACATAGTAAAGTTGGTTGCACGCATTGTATCGGTGTGTTTCTTGCCAGGGGAATCTTACATGACGGTGATCCTGGGTAAGTGGAGGCGCTGCGCTAATAAGTGTTACCCCAGGCTCCCAGCTAGCGGAGGCTCAGATCTCCTGGAGCCGCAGGTGCGCGCAGTTACCCGAAGTCGCTTAGAGTGTCAGAAAAAGGGCTACAAATGTCTTTTTTTATATAGCGCCATTAAATGTACATAGCGCTTCCCAGCAGTAATACATGTGACAATCATATAAATTACAAATAACAGGTCATGGGAATAAGTGCTTCAGACATAGATTGTAAGCTCTATGGGGTAGCGGCTCGCGCCTGCAAACATTCTATGTACAGCGCTGCATACACTGGCGGTGGAAACATTACTACTGTTTTATATCAGACCTGACTGCTGATATAAACAGGACTTTAAAATCAGTTGCGATTCATAGAAAACCAGTGTGATCTGCCTGGCTTCTATCTAGGTGACGCTAGAGGGTGAGAGGGTGAGAGGCTGGTGTTGCTGTTTAGGGGGCGGGAGAAGAAATCATGGCGCCCTCCTCCCGTGTGAGGCAGGACAGTGATAGCCACGCGCGGACCCCCCGGTTACCTGGCTGCAGGCAGGGCTTGCGGACCCCCCGGTTACCTGGCTGCAGGCAGGGCTTGCGGACCCCCCGGTTACCTGGCTGCTGGCAGGGCTTGCGGACCCCCCCGGTTACCTGGCTGCAGGCAGGGCTTGCGGACCCCCCAAATACGTGGCTGAAGGCAGGGCTTGCGGACCCCCGGTTACCTGGCTGCAGGCAGGGCTTGCGGACCCCCCCCGGTTACCTGGCTGAAGGCAGGGCTTGTGGACCCCCGGTTACCTGGCTGCAGACAGGGCTTGTGGACCCCCGGTTACCTGGCTGCAGACAGGGCTTGCGGACCCCCGGTTACCTGGCTGCAGGCAGGGCTTGCTGACCCCACGGTTACCTGGCTGCAGGCAGGGCTTGCGGACCCCCCCCCGATTACCTGACTGCAGGCAGGGCTTACGGACCCCTCCCGGTTACCTGGCTGCAGGCAGGGCTTGTTGACCCCCCGGTTACCTGGCTGCAGGCAGGGCTTGCGCACCCCCCCGGTTACCTGGCTGCAGGCAGGGCTTGCGGACCCCCCCGGTTACGTGGCTGCAGGCAGGGCTTGCGGACCCCCCGGTTACGTGGCTGCAGGCAGGGCTTGCGGACCCCCCGGTTACCTGGCTGCAGGCAGGGCTTGCTGACCCCCCCGGTTACCTGGCTGCAGGCAGGGCTTGCTGACCCCCCCGGTTACCTGGCTGCAGGCAGGGCTTGCGGACCCCCCGGTTACGTGGCTGCAGGCAGGGCTTGCTGACCCCCCGGTTACCTGGCTGCAGGCAGGGCTTGCTGACCCCCCCGGTTACCTGGCTGCAGGCAGGGCTTGCTGACCCCCCTGGTTACCTGACTGCAGGCAGGGCTTGTTGACCCCCCGGTTACCTGGCTGCAGGCAGGGCTTGCGGACCCCCCCGGTTACCTGGCTGCAGGCAGGGCTTGCGGACCCCCCGGTTACCTGGCTGCAGGCAGGGCTTGCTCACCCCCCCCGGTTACCTGGCTGCAGGCAGGGCTTGCTGACCCCCCGGTTACCTGGCTGCAGGCAGGGCTTGCGGACCCCCCCCCGATTACCTGACTGCAGGCAGGGCTTACGGACCCCTCCCGGTTACCTGGCTGCAGGCAGGGCTTGTTGACCCCCCGGTTACCTGGCTGCAGGCAGGGCTTGCGCACCCCCCCGGTTACCTGGCTGCAGGCAGGGCTTGCGCACCCCCCCGGTTACCTGGCTGCAGGCAGGGCTTGCGCACCCCCCCGGTTACCTGGCTGCAGGCAGGGCTTGCGGACCCCCCCGGTTACGTGGCTGCAGGCAGGGCTTGCGGACCCCCCGGTTACGTGGCTGCAGGCAGGGCTTGCGGACCCCCCGGTTACCTGGCTGCAGGCAGGGCTTGCTGACCCCCCCGGTTACCTGGCTGCAGGCAGGGCTTGCTGACCCCCCCCGGTTACCTGGCTGCAGGCAGGGCTTGCGGGACCCCCCCGGTTACCTGGCTGCAGGCAGGGCTTGCTGACCCCCCTGGTTACCTGACTGCAGGCAGGGCTTGTTGACCCCCTGGTTACCTGGCTGCAGGCAGGGCTTGCTGACCCCCCCGGTTACCTGGCTGCAGGCAGGGCTTGCTGACCCCCCCGGTTACCTGGCTGCAGGCAGGGCTTGCTGACCCCCCTGGTTACCTGACTGCAGGCAGGGCTTGTTGACCCCCTGGTTCCCGGGCTGCAGGCAGGGCTTGCGGACCCCCCCCGGTTACCTGGCTGCAGGCAGGGCTTGCGGACCCCCCCCGGTTACCTGGCTGCAGGCAGGGCGTGCGGACCCCCCGGTTACCTGGCTGCAGGCAGGGCTTGCCCTTGGGCACCCGGTCGGCCCCGGCACACGGTGAAGGTGTGAGTGTCGTCGCTCAGCCGCACGGTGACGCCGCGCTCGGGCCGTACGTGCAGCACCCGGCCCCTGCATCCACACCAGGCCCACCTCCAGCCCGCCGGCTCCTTTCTCCAGCCAGAAGGAACCGGGCCGCCGCCGCACGCATTCCCTCAGCCGCCCCGCTAACATCTTCACCGGCGGGGAGGTAACCTGGAAGCCGGGCCGCGCTGCAGGCCGATCTCCGGCGGCCGCCATGGTCGCCATGGAGACAGCAAAACTGGCGCGCCTTTTCTGACATTGACAGGGGACCAATCGCGGCTCCTGTACGAGAGCAGCAACCAATCATAGGAGAGGGGGCTGGGCTGGTGACCCTGCATTAACCCCTTCCAGGCTGTTAGTGTGACAACCCTCTATAAAGACGTGTCTCTGTGTAATAAACCATGTCAGAACAATACATGGCGCGCCTGTGTTTGTGTTTATTAAGCAGCAGTGTCACATATTCCAACATCTTTTTATAAATGTCAGGGGTCAAGTCTGCACTATGTCTGACCCCCATACAGGGGAAAGTGGTTCTTGGGTGAGCCATACTCCAGCTAACAGTAAACAATAATAATAATGACAACAACAAATATAATAAAGTTAATCTTATATACTATATTAGTGAAGCACTGTATGTTTGCCTGCCTGGATGTCCGTGTCCCTAGGGGAAATCTCATTGGTCCCTTGGGTCGCCCGCCCCCCGCCACACCTCTCATTGGCCTGAGGCGGAGTGACGGCCCACACACACACACACAACACAGCAGCTCTATACACACACACACACACACACACACACACACACACACACACACACACACACAACACAGCAGCTCTATACACCACACACACACACACACACAACACAGCAGCTCTATACACACACACACACACACACAACACAGCAGCTCTATACACACACACACACACACACACACACACACACACACACACACACACACACACACACACACACACACACACAACACAGCAGCTCTATACACACACACACACACACACAACACAGCAGCTCTATACACACACACACACACACACACACACACACACACAACACAGCAGCTCTATACACACACACACACACACAACACAGCAGCTCTATACACACACACACACACACAACACAGCAGCTCTATACACACACACACAACACAGCAGCTCTATACACACAAACACACAAACAGCAGCTCTATACACACACACACACACACACACAACACAAGCAGCTCTATACACACACACACACCCTCTGTCCGCCCCTCCCCCCCCCTCACGTGCGCCATCCTGCACTGGCTCCGGACGGGAAGCGCGGCCCTCCTACCCCAGCCGCTCCCTTACCTCCCGGCGCTACCACCCCGCTCAGTAAGTCACTGTGCGTCCCGCCTCAGCCTCAGGCCCACTGCGCGTCCCGCCTCAGCCTCAGGCCCACTGCGCGTCCCGGCCTCAGCCTCAGGCCCACTGCGCGTCCCGCCTCAGCCTCAGGCCCACTGCGCGTCCCGCCTCAGCCTCAGGCCCACTGCGCGTCCCGCCTCAGCCTCAGGCCCACACAGGGCGCTTCCTAACCGCCGCTCAGCCAGACGCCACATCGAGCGGGCGCCGGGGGGGGGGGGGGGGGGGAGCGTGAGTCCTTAGGCCCACACCAGGGCGCTTCCCTGCAGCCGCCTGCACGCCTCACTCAGCAGGACGGGCACATCGGGGGACCAAGCGGCCGCCGGGGGGGGAGCCGCGAGTCACAGGGAACGGGGGGGGGGAGTCACGGGGAACGGGGGGGGGGTGGAAATGCCCATACATAATTATGACAATACATATGCCCACCGCTCTCCACCCCCCCCACTCCCCTTTCCCCCCCCCCCCACTCCCCTTCCCCCCCCCCCCCCGCTCCCCTTTCTCCCCCCCGCTCCCCTTCTCCCCCCCCGCTCCCCTTTCTCCCCCCCCCCCCGCTCCCCTTTCTCCCCCCCCGCTCCCCTTTCTCCCCCCCGCTCCCCTTTCTCCCCCCCCCGCTCCCCTTTCTCCCCCCCCGCTCCCCTTTCCCCCCCCCCGCTCCCCTTTCCCCCCCCCCGCTCCCCTTTCTCCCCCCCCCCGCTCCCCTTCTCCCCCCCCCCGCTCCCCTTCTCCCCCCCGCTCCCCTTTCTCCCCCCGCTCCCCTTTCTCCCCCCCGCTCCCCTTTCTCCCCCCCGCTCCCCTTTCTCCCCCCCCCGCTCCCTTTCTCCCCCCCGCTCCCCTTTCTCCCCCCCCGCTCCCCTTCTCCCCCCCCCGCTCCCCTTTCTCCCACCCCCCCGCTCCCCTTTCTCCCCCCCCCGCTCCCCTTTCTCCCCCCCCGCTCCCCTTTCTCCCCCCCCCGCTCCCCTTTCTCCCCCCCCCGCTCCCCTTTCTCCCCCCCCCGCTCCCCTTCTCTCCCCCCCCCCGCTCCCCTTTCTCCCCCCCCCCCCCTCCCCTTTCTCCCCCCCCCCCGCTCCCCTTTCTCCCCCCCCGTTTCCCTTTCTCCCCCCCGCTCCCCTTTCTCCCCCCCCGCTCCCCTTTCTCCCCCCCCGCTCCCCTTTTCTCCCCCCCCCCGCTCCCCTTTCTCCCCCCCCCCCGCTCCCCTTTCTCCCCCCCCCGCTCCCCTTTCTCCCCCCCTCGCTCCCCTTTCTCCCCCCCCCCCGCTCCCCTTTCTCCCCCCCCCCCGAAACCTTTACAACAAATACTCACCTATTGTTCCACGAGTTATAAATAATACTACCTATTACGCATTTACATCCGGGCAACGCCGGGTCTCTCAGCTAGTAAATAATAATAATGAAAGATGAATAAATAAATCCTAATGAAAAAGAAATAAGTAGCACCAAACATAATGACAATATTTGTTTGATGTTAACATTTAATAATATGTAACGTATAAAGCACCAAACCCCTACTCTCGCCACCAGAAGTACAAGGCTAATTTCATTTAAAATAGATTTGAAGCAAAAGGTGACACTGTGCTCATTTGCATGTCATTTCCCAGAGTCCCCTGGCTGCAGTGGAAGCTGTATGGGATAATGGTGAAAAGCAGGGTTGCAGACCTGTCTGAGACATGTGAATGTGCTCACAAGGGAGATTGTTATTTCTCTTTAGTTCATAGTCATTTTTAGAGCAAAGATCAGCAACATTTTGCCTAAGACGACATTGTTTAGGATATTTACTAAATTGTACTAGGCCAGCAAGGCACTTTACAATGCTGTACAGTAACTAAGGCCCGGGCCATAGAGGGGTGGGGAGAGCGGATGCGCGCTAACGCTGAGGCTCGCCTGCTTAAGTCAGCCCGATTCCACGGAGCCAGCGTGCGCGAAGGGAGCCGGGGGGAGGTGGTTGGAGGCGGGGCAGTGACGTCGCTGCGGCCAATCGCCCGCGATGCACTGACGTCAATGTCACGGCGCCGTGACGTTGACGCTGCTTAAGGCTGATTGGATGTTTTCAGCCGACAGCGCGCTGAAAAACAGCTTGGCGCTCGGCTGAAAACTCCAAAGCCTGAGCACGCCCGCGGACGCTCGCATGAGCCCCCTCTCAAGGCATCCTCATTGAGGATGCAGGGGCTCAGCGCGGAGCGTCCGCACGCCTCAGCGCTGCTTGTCCTTCTATGGACGCAGCCTTAGACTCCTTACAGACTATTCACTTGAGTGGACCATAAAGTGTCTTATAGAGGGAACTCTAAGGTGTCTTAAGATGCATTAAGATATATTATGTATGGAAATCTTTATTTATATAGCGCTTTATAAGAGAGGCAATACAGTACAGGGAATTATAGTACAATAAGTGCAACAAACAAAATCAGACAATAGGAAAGGAAATCCCTGGCCTGCAGAGCTTACAGTCTTAATGCTAGATCCCTGGAACTCTGTTGTGTTTACGCTAATAACGGGACATTCCTGAAATTGGTACCTGACCCTGTGTGGAAGGCAGAGACACAGGGGCAGTGCCTGCCAATATCATAAAGAGCAGTGCACTTCCTATTTAGTAGAAGTGTGTGTCAGAGTTAAGAGTTCAGTCCAGAGTTAGAGTCTGCTGAGTCTGTCACCTGGCTGGCCCAGGGTGACAGAGAGAGCCTATATCAATTGGCCGTTGGAGAAGGGGAGCCATCAGCCTCTGAGTAGAGCTGATGCAACCTTACTTAGGGAGGTGGACCAATTCCTCTCACCCTGTTTAGGGGGCGAGGGAAGAGCTAGCCCCACCCTGGGTGCCCTTGACCTGGGGTGGTGGCAGGGACACAGAGACCATCCTGAGGGAGAGCAGTCCTGTGTGGAGGAAGACACCCTGTACCTGATTGACAGTCTTGTTGCTGCTATTCTGCTGCTGTGAATAAAGAGCTGCGGCTGCTTTTAAAGATATACAGTGTGAGACTGGAATCTCTCATCCCCGGGGGGGGGGGGGGGACGACTCTCTGGAAGGATTCCACCCGTATTCCTGGGGCTCAGAGATGGAGGTGCTGCACCATTAAATGAGACGAAGGCATTCACCCCAGAAACCTGATCCTATCATCCCCCATACCATCGCGGGAGACTCAGGCCCCCCTGTTGCCAGCAGGTATGCACCACACTCAGACACGTAGCCAGGCCCTAGTACAGAGGAGGGGGCCCGATCTGCGATTGGCCCAGGGAAGGGGGGCTACATTGGGAATGGCTGTTACTTTTCTTCATATTAATGGGTATCCTCAAAGCTAATGATATGCCAAAATGACGTCCATTAGCAAAACTACAATTGTTTCTTCACTTTTTCTGCTTGATGAATAGGGTGACCAGATTTCGAAAATGAAAAACCGGGACACCTTAAAAAATAATTTATTAAACAAATTACATCACGTGACACCTCCTGTTGCCATGACAATAAGACACTCTGATGCCCCTGCAGTGTTAGTGTGTATAGAGGTGGGGGCTTTGCTTGGGCCCTTCAACTCTTACAGCCAGGGCATTATTGGCCAGGAATGCCCAGTTCGGAGGGGATTACTACTTCAAAATGTATTTGATTCGTAACAACATCAAAAAACTGTAATACCAATAACTAACAACCACAGACAATGGTAATCTAAACCATCAAATAAAATGTCTACGGCCCTTGTTCAAGCATGTTTGCGGTACTTACCAGATAAATCAGTGCCTGCAATCCACGACTGTATCCGCCTCTCCGAGCGTCTGTAAGCAATCCAGCGTTCCTGGTGTGTGGCTGAAGAGGTGAGGGACTCCCTCCTCTCAAACGGAAAAGAAGAGCAAAAAATAGAGTTGGAACATACCTATCATACAGGGATGAGAGAGAGAGACAGAGAATGAGAGAGAGACAGAGAATGAGAGAGAGAGACAGAGAATGAGAGAGAGAGACAGAGAATGAGAGAGAGACAGAGAATGAGAGAGAGAGACAGAGAATGAGAGAGAGAGACAGAGAATGAGAGAGAGAGACAGAGAATGAGAGAGAGACAGAGAATGAGAGAGAGACAGAGAATGAGAGAGAGACAGAGAATGAGAGAGAGACAGAGAATGAGAGAGAGACAGAGAATGAGAGAGAGACAGAGAATGAGAGAGAGACAAAAGTAATGTACTGTATAACCATTAAACCGTACCCCCTAGTATTCGTGTAATCATTGTCCCACACCCCCTATTACTCACGCTTTGGCAATACTGAAATGTTCTTTTGTCATGCCAACAAAGCTGATTTTGATTTGAGAGACACAGAGAGACACAGAGACACAGAGAGAGACAGAGACACAGTGGCCTATTCAGTAAGCGTCGATAAGGCTGCGTCTATAGCAGGCCTGCACAACATAACGGCCGCGGGCCGCATGCGGCCCGCCCGGCCTCTCTGTGCGGCCCGCCCGGCCTCTCTGTGCGGCCCGCCCGGCCTCTCTGTGCGGCCCGCCCGGCCTCTCTGTGCGGCCCGCCCGGCCTCTCTGTGCGGCCCGCCCCGCCTCTCTGTGCGGCCCGCCCCGCCTCTCTGTGCGGCCCGCCCCGCCTCTCTGTGCGGCCCGCCCCGCCTCTCTGTGCGGCCCCCTCTGTACGGCCCGCCCGGCCTCTCTATGCGGCCTGCCCGGCCTCTCTGTGCGGCCCGCCCCGCCTCTCTGTGCGGCCCGCCCGGCCTCTCTGTGCGGCCCGCCCCGCCTCTCTGTGCGGCCCGCCCCGCCTCTCTGTGCGGCCCGCCCCGCCTCTCTGTGCGGCCCGCCCCGCCTCTCTGTGCGGCCCGCCCCGCCTCTCTGTGCGGCCCGCCCCGCCTCTCTGTGCGGCCCCCTCTGTACGGCCTGCCCGGCCTCTCTGTGCGGCCTGCCCGGCCTCTCTGTGCGGCCTGCCCGGCCTCTCTGTGCGGCCTGCCCGGCCTCTCTGTGCGGCCCGCCCGGCCTCTCTGTGCGGCCTGCCCGGCCTCTCTGTGCGGCCCGCCCCGCCTCTCTGTGCGGCCCGCCCCGCCTCTCTGTGCGGCCCGCCCCGCCTCTCTGTGCGGCCCGCCCCGCCTCTCTGTGCGGCCCGCCCCGCCTCTCTGTGCGGCCCGCCCCGCCTCTCTGTGCGGCCCGCCCCGCCTCTCTGTGCGGCCCGCCCCGCCTCTCTGTGCGGCCCGCCCCGCCTCTCTGTGCGGCCCGCCCCGCCTCTCTGTGCGGCCCGCCCCGCCTCTCTGTGCGGCCCGCCCCGCCTCTCTGTGCGGCCCGCCCGGCCTCTCTGTGCGGCCCGCCCGGCCTCTCTGTGCGGCCCGCCCGGCCTCTCTGTGCGGCCCGCCCGGCCTCTCTGTGCGGCCCGCCCGGCCTCTCTGTGCGGCCCGCCCGGCCTCTCTGTGCGGCCCGCCCGGCCTCTCTGTGCGGCCCGCCCCGCCTCTCTGTGCGGCCCGCCCGGCCTCTCTGTGCGGCCCGCCCGGCCTCTCTGTGCGGCCCGCCCCGCCTCTCTGTGCGGCCCGCCCCGCCTCTCTGTGCGGCCCGCCCCGCCTCTCTGTGCGGCCCGCCCCGCCTCTCTGTGCGGCCCGCCCCGCCTCTCTGTGCGGCCCGCCCCGCCTCTCTGTGCGGCCCGCCCCGCCTCTCTGTGCGGCCCGCCCCGCCTCTCTGTGCGGCCCGCCCCGCCTCTCTGTGCGGCCCGCCCCGCCTCTCTGTGCGGCCCCCTCTGTACGGCCTGCCCGGCCTCTCTGTGCGGCCTGCCCGGCCTCTCTGTGCGGCCTGCCCGGCCTCTCTGTGCGGCCTGCCCGGCCTCTCTGTGCGGCCCGCCCGGCCTCTCTGTGCGGCCTGCCCGGCCTCTCTGTGCGGCCCGCCCCGCCTCTCTGTGCGGCCCGCCCCGCCTCTCTGTGCGGCCCGCCCCGCCTCTCTGTGCGGCCCGCCCCGCCTCTCTGTGCGGCCCGCCCCGCCTCTCTGTGCGGCCCGCCCCGCCTCTCTGTGCGGCCCGCCCCGCCTCTCTGTGCGGCCCGCCCCGCCTCTCTGTGCGGCCCGCCCCGCCTCTCTGTGCGGCCCGCCCCGCCTCTCTGTGCGGCCCGCCCCGCCTCTCTGTGCGGCCCCCTCTGTACGGCCCGCCCGGCCTCTCTGTGCGGCCCGCCCGGCCTCTCTGTGCGGCCCGCCCCGCCTCTCTGTGCGGCCCGCCCCGCCTCTCTGTGCGGCCCGCCCCGCCTCTCTGTGCGGCCCGCCCCGCCTCTCTGTGCGGCCCGCCCCGCCTCTCTGTGCGGCCCGCCCCGCCTCTCTGTGCGACCCCCTCTGTACGGCCCGCCCGGCCTCTCTGTGCGGCCCGCCCGGCCTCTCTGTGCGGCCCGCCCCGCCTCTCTGTGCGGCCCGCCCGGCCTCTCTGTGCGGCCCGCCCCGCCTCTCTGTGCGGCCCGCCCGGCCTCTCTGTGCGGCCCGCCCCGCCTCTCTGTGCGGCCCCCTCTGTACGGCCCGCCCGGCCTCTCTGTGCGGCCCGCCCGGCCTCTCTGTGCGGCCCGCCCGGCCTCTCTGTGCGGCCCGCCCGGCCTCTCTGTGCGGCCCGCAATGAGATTTAAAAAAAAAAAAACTTAAAAAAAAAACCTTCAAAAAAAAAAATGGCAGCGATTCCCCGCGGTCCCGGGGGTGATGTGAGGTGCATTGAGGTGAGGTGCATTGAGGTGAGGTGCAGGGGAGGTGAGGTGTAGGGGGTGAGGTGCAGGGGTGATTGGAGGTGCAGGGGGGGGTGATTGGAGGTGCAGGGGGGGTGATTGGAGGTGCAGGGGGGGTGATTGGAGGTGCAGAGGGGGGTGATTGGAGGTGCAGGGGGGGTGATTGGAGGTGCAGCGGGGGGGGGTGATTGGAGGTGCAGGGGGGGTGATTGGAGGTGCAGGGGGGATCATTGGAGGTGCAGGGGGGTCATTGGAGGTTCAGGGGGGGTGATTGGAGGTTCAGGGGGGGTGGTTGGAGGTGCAGGGGGGTGATTGAGGTGCAGGGGGGGTGATTGGAGGTGTGGGGGTCATTGGAGGTGCGGGGGGTTATTGGAGGTGCAGGGGGGGTTATTGGAGGTGCAGGGGGGGTCATTGGAGGTGCAGGGGGGGTCATTGGAGGTGCAGGGGGGTCTTTGGAGGTGCAGGGGAGGGTTGTTGGATGTGCAGGGGGGGTTATTGGAGGTGCAGGGGAGGGTTGTTGGAGGTGTAGGGGGGGTGATTGGAGGTGCAGGGGGGGTGATTGGAGGTACAGGGGGGAGAGTGATGTGAGTTGCAGGGGGGGAGAGTGATGTGAGTTGCAGGGGGGGAGAGTGATGTGAGTTGCAGGGGGGGAGAGTTATGTGAGGTGCAGGGGGGGGGAGAATGGTGTGAGGTTCAGGGGGGGGAGTGATGTGAGGTTCAGGGGGGGGAGTGATGTGAGGTGCAGGGGGGAAGAGTGATGTGAGGTGCAGGGGGGAAGAGTGATGTGAGGTGCAGGGGGGGAGAGTGATGTGAGGTGCAGGGGGGAGAGATGGGAGGTGCAGGGGGGGAGAGTGGTGTGAGGTGCAGGGGGGGAGAGTGATGTGAGGTGCAGGGGGGGAGAGTGATGTGAGGTGCAGGGGGGTAGAAGGATGTGAGGTGCAGGGGGCGTGGGATGTGTGTGGTGTGCAGTGGGGTATTGTGTGTTTGTGGAGAGGGAGTATTATGTGTGGGTGAGGGGGAGAGATGGGGGTATGAGAGATAGATGGGGAGTATCGCAAAGGTTGATAGTGAGGGGTTCTGGGGGAGATATGAGGATGATGATGAGAGGTGCTGGAGGAGAGATGATGATGATGATTTTACCCGTGCGGCCCAAATTTTTTTTCCTTGGAGCATTTTGGCCCTTCTCGCTTTACGAGTTGTGCAGGCCTGGTCTATAGTATTTCAGAAGGAGGGAAGGCGCACACACGCTGCAATACACTTGCTGAAGCCTGAGCTTTTTAATGGCTTTGCAGGGTATGCAGCGGGCGCGATTTGGGGGCGTGGCAATGAATATTTGGAGGCGTGGCAATAACGTTCCGGCGCGGACGTCACTTCCCTACCTCACATCCCGATCCACCGGCATTTTTTCAGATGCAGAATCTGAAGCACTGTGCAGACAAGAAGAAAAACGCACACAATGCGCACCAGAGATTAAAATATAGTAAATTATTTATTAATAAAACAAGAAATAACCGAGGGGATCCAACCCCACCTCAGTACATATGCGTCACAGATCCGGGTTCGGTTACAATGAACACAAACCACATGAATAATCAAATATAACTAAATGAAACTAAATCTATAAACAACATGACAAACGGTATATAAAATAATAAAAAGGAAGACAGTGTTCAATAAAACGGGATAAAGGAATCCTGGATTGGCTAAAAATATAGCTAAACAGCTGCCTGAGGCTGACAGGGGGAGACGGAGATTTACACTGAAGCCCAGAGCGGGTTCCGCGGCGAACGTATTGGGATCCGGACCGCGCCACCGCAGAGATGTTACCACCGCCCGAGCTCCCTGCAAACGCCATCTCGGCCTGTCAGAATACGCGCAGAGTCACCTGTCGTGACACGTCGGTTTATGTGTCTTTTTCAGTACAAAAACTTGTGATCAAACTTACCAGAGTGCTGTCTCCTGATCTCGTGCTTCAAACGGAATCGTGTGGTTTATTATTGCTTTATGGGACAAGCACCCAATTTTTTCTACATGCAACTGGAGTGCCGGCTGCTTCTGTGGAATATATATATATATAATTATATATATGCCAGGCCAGGACGCAAGATGCAAAACCTGCGCAATACTCTACACAGCGGACACAATACAAATACCACACAGGAATCGGGAATACAAAATCAGAGGAAGGTTCACCTGTTCCTCCAGCAATGTCGTGTTCCTCATCATGTGCATGAAATGTCCAGGGGGCTGCTACTACATAGGTGAGACGGGGCAGGGGCTAAACAAGAGAATGAACCTGCATCGCACAGCATCACACGCGGAACAAGAGACAGTCCCGTCGGCGAACATTTCTCTGACTCTGTCCATAAGATGGACGATCTGGGGGTTGCCATACTCAAAGTTAATCTTAAAACACCGAAATAGAGATGGTTGCACGAATAGAAATATATGCAACTGTTCGGGACACTTAGCGGTGGCCTAAACAGAGATCGAAATTTTATGAGTCATTACTGACACAAGTGAACTCTCTTCCCATGAGCGCTAAAGGCCATGTCTGTACATACTGTGCTATATGTATGCACACACAGCTGTCTCTTACACATACAAATAATCCTTGTTTTTCCATCCCTATACACCAATAGGGACCACATAGTATCTACACACACTTTTAGTTTTGCTACAATCTCTCACATTTCCACACCTACCCACACAATTTATATTAACTCCCACTCCACACACACACCTTTTGTAAAGCACTGTATAAACTGTGGGCTCTCCATTCATTTATATTCACACAGATACACACACACACACACACACACACACACACACACTCTTACATCACTAACTTTCAGGAACCATTTAACACCTCTAGCCATAAATCACATTCACACAAGGGGGGGGGGGGAGAAGGGACAAGCACAGATAACATTCCAAGAGACACTGTTTTTAAGTATACCCTTTGCTTGCTTCATTCATTGTAACACCGCCAGAAGAAGAGATCAGCGTATCTCGAAAGCTCGCACAAATAAAAGCATTTCGTTAGCCACAGAACGGTATAGTCTATTTATTTTTTGATTTTATATATATATATATATATATATATATATATATATATATATATATATATATATATATATATATATATATATGTGACACAAAGTATACCGCATCAACACAGTGCGTCACTGTTGCCCAGAAACTGTCTTGATTTATAATATAATAACAATGGACAGTGGTGCTAAAGGATAATGGATATGTATTACAACGAAAAAAGCATCCTTATGAAGAAGCACACGGGCATGCCAAGAAAGTGATAACAATACAAATGTATTACTGTGGGTTAAAAACAAGGGAAGAAAAATTGATAAAAGAGGAGGGGGACTCACATCTACCAAACATGTATTCCGTGAGGCAAAGAACAGCAAAAGTAATCACCAGCACAAGCAGCTCTGATCCAAGCATGCACATATACCTCTACACACAAGCAGCTCTGATCCAAGCATGCACATATACCTCTACACACACTGCAGCTCTGATCCACGCATGCACATATACCTCTCCACACAAGCAGCTCTGATCCAATCATGCACATATACCTCTACACACAAGCAGCTCTGATCCAAGCATGCACATATACCTCTCCACACAAGCAGCTCTGATCCAAGCATGCACATATACCTCTCCACACAAGCAGCTCTGATCCAAGCATGCACATATACCTCTACACACAAGCAGCTCTGATCCAAGCATGCACATATACCTCTACACACAAGCAGCTCTGATCCAAGCATGCACATATACCTCTACACACACTCCAGCTCTGATCCAAGCATGCACATATACCTCTCCACACAAGCAGCTCTGATCCAATCATGCACATATACCTCTACACACAAGCAGCTCTGATCCAAGCATGCGCATATACCTCTACACACAAGCAGCTCTGATCCAATCATGCACATATACCTCTCCACACAAGCAGCTCTGATCCAAGCATGCGCATATACCTCTACACACAAGCAGCTCTGATCCAAGCATGCACATATACCTCTACACACAAGCAGCTCTGATCCAAGCATGCACATATACCTCTACACACAAGCAGCTCTGATCCAAGCATGCACATATACCTCTACACAAAAGCAGCTCTGATCCAAGCATGCACATATACCTCTACACACAAGCAGCTCTGATCCAAGCATGCACATATACCTCTACACACAAGCAGCTCTGATCCAAGCATGCACATATACCTCTACACACAAGCAGCTCTGATCCAAGCATGCACATATACCTCTACACACACAAGCAGCTCTGATCCAAGCATGCACATATACCTCTCCACACAAGCAGCTCTGATCCAAGCATGCACATATACCTCTACACACAAGCAGCTCTGATCCAATCATGCACATATACCTCTACACACAAGCAGCTCTGATCCAAGCATGCACATATACCTCTACACACAAGCAGCTCTGATCCAAGCATGCACATATACCTCTACACACAAGCAGCTCTGATCCAAGCATGCACATATACCTCTCCACACAAGCAGCTCTGATCCAAGCATGCACATATACCTCTACACACAAGCAGCTCTGATCCAAGCATGCACATATACCTCTACACACAAGCAGCTCTGATCCAAGCATGCTCATATACCTCTCCACACAAGCAGCTCTGATCCAAGCATGCACATATACCTCTACACACACTGCAGATTTGTGCACATAACGTAAGGAGATAGCTGTTGTTGTAAAATAGTAATTGCAGAAATGGAGGCAATAAATGCTCGAGTATTAAAGATGTAAATACATCACCATTAAAGCGTAGGTGTGAAAGGCCAATTTACAGATAGCCAAGGCCTCCTGTCATGGAAAAGGGTAGGGGTCCCACTCCACAGACTCTCACTCCAACGCGTTCCGACTAAAACGGTCTTCTTCAGAGAGAAGAAGATTATATATATATATATATATATATATATTTATTTTTTTTTGCATGTCATTTCCCAGAATCCCTTGCTGCAGTGGAAGTGCTGTATGCTGGTGATAATGGGGAAAGGAGGGGTTGCAGACCTGCCTAAGACATGCAGATGAGCATACAGTTGTATTTGCATATTTGCTTTCCTGTGGAGGGTTTTTGTCACTTTTTTTACTCACCATAACTTAACTCAGTATTATGGTATAGCCTATCCCATAGCCTCTTTGCATACCCAGTTAAATCAACCCCACACTGATGAGACCCATTAAGGTCGAAACAGCTGTCTGTGGGTGGTTTTCTGGGTATGCACCTTAACCCTGGCTGTGCTCAAAGCTGTGACCATGCAGCAAGCTTAAGCCTATAGGGAACCATGTTAAAAATGGTTTTTGAGGCAAAAAGTGACACTGTGTGCTCATTTGCATGTCATTTCCCAGAATCCCTTGCTACAGTGGAAGTGCTGTATGCTGGGTGATAATGGGGAAAGGCGGGGTTGCAGACCTGCCTAAGACATGCAGATGAGCATACAGTTGTATTTGTATATATATATATATATATATATATATATATATATATATATATATATATATATATATATATATATATATATATATATATATATATATATATATATATATATATGAAACCAGGTGTCCCACCAAGGAGACAAAAAACAGCACTCAAGGTATATTGCAAAAGTGTATTTGAAAAAAAGCAGGCACATATAAATCCAACGTTTCGGTCCTGTATAGGACCTTCCTCAGGGGCGTGAGGAAGGCCCTATACAGGACCGAAACGTTGGATTTATATGTGCCTGCTTTTTTTCAAATACACTTTTGCAATATACCTTGAGTGCTGTTTTTTGTCTCCTTGGTGGGACACCTGGTTTCCTGTAATTTTTGTTGAACAAGCACTTATTTCTTTGGAGCCTTTGAAGTGCCTGCTGTTATCTATATCTATATCTATATCTATATATATATATATATATATATATATATATATATATATATATATATATATATATATATATATATATATATATATATATATATATATATAAAATCAAAAAATAAATAGATGATATTATTTTTTTATTATTTTATGATTATTGAAGCTCGGCTAACACGGTACTTATACCTCTACACATATACCTTGAGTGCTGTTTTTTGTCTCCTTGGTGGGACACCTGGTTTCATATATATATATATATATATATATATATATATATATATATATATATATATATATATGTGTGTGTGTAAATATATGTATGTGTGTGTAAATATATATATGTGTGTATGTATATATATATACATATATATATATATATATATATATATATGTATATGTGTTTGTGTGTGTGTGTCATACAAGAATCTATTATTATCTAAAATCAGTAACATATGTGATCTATTATGCCATTACCAATTGGACTGTAGGACTATAAAACCATTACGACTGAGTTGTAGCATTATCCTCTGATGAAATCAGCCGTGTGCTGAAGAAACACGTAGGTACATTCTTCTCGTTGCTATTGCCACACTATCCGTCTTGACGCCGGAAGGGAAGTTGGTACGCGAACAAGGCGAGACACCGGAATTACAGAGTGGAATCACAACTGCATACTACAGATTGCCGGAGGACCACACTGCAAGGGGCGCAGCCTATCGAGTTTCCCGGTCATCGTCCAAAGTCTGGAGCTGCGGATTGACCACCGGATTGACCACCGGATTACCACGGAGCACGAGCCTGTCTCATACAACGCTTTTACCAAACGGATGTTTGTGAGTTTGTTATTTTTATCTTGTCCAGGAAATGAAATTGTTAAACCGAATTTACACATGGAGCGGGCGCTTTCTCTTCTTTTTTTTTGTTTAGGTATCTATCGAGGAGGTGGTTGTTTCCCCGAAGAGAGCTGCCAGGACTCCAGAGGATGCCCGAATGGATCCTTTTATGATTGAGTTATAACATAGCTATTAGAGCTAAGTTTCTGGACTGTTATTGTGTTTAGGCATAGTGTTTATTATTATTTTATTACAGCTACTTTTTAGTTATTAATTCTGGCCACTAATTCTCACTGCCACTATAATCTTTCTCTAGCCACAACCAAATTGCTATATCAGCTATATTATTTATTGGTTATACCAGGGGAGCTCGCGCCCCCACCCCCTCCTTTACCTTGATGCGGCGTCACGTGACCGGCAGCGGCATTTGACGAGGGTGACGTCACATGACCCCGCGGCGTAATTTAACACCGCGTTGCCATGGACACGAGTGACGCCGGCAGAGTCAAGGTAAGTAATAGCATTGCAGAGGCCTCACGCGATCCCCCGGCATTTAATTTTAATGCCTCGAGGAAGTGCGCGGGGCCTCTGCAACCGCCCGTGCGCCTCCCCCCCCCCCCCGAAAAATCTCCCGCCCTCCACTTTGCGCACCTCTGGGTTATACCATATATACACTGGCGACACACTTTATTCGAGCTTGGCTAGTCCCACGAATTCGAGTATACCCGGGTGTATTGAGGTTTGTGACTGTTTTCTGCCCGAGTGCATTGAGTTATTTTCCAAGCAGGGATTGAAGCATTTTATTCCCGCTGGCTGCAATACTGCACAGTATATATATATAAACTGCATTACAATTCATGAATTTATGCCATCTGGTAGACACGCGAAGCATTGCAGCCTATTAAATCCTAATCATTATCATTTAACAGATCAGCCGCCCATCAGCCAGGCATGAACCCAGGCTGGGAAGGCAAATGCAACGGGGCTTGTCAGAGGTTAGGAGCGGCACATTCCAGGTATCTGCCAGGTACACACCGGGTATTTGCTCGAATAAAGTGTGTCGGTGCAGTATACACACGCACACACATATATACACACACACACACATACATATACACACACGTGTATGTGTGTATAAAACAGACAATATATATACATATAGTATGATATATATATATAAACATACTATATGTGTATGTATGTATATGTGTATATATATATATATATATTGCACGCGCACACACACATATAACGTTTTATCCAACTTTTTCATTTATCATTTGTAGAGAAAATGAACAATGTCGCCAAAAGCGCTATTTTTCAAAATGTAGCATCTCTACTAATTAGTGTAAAATGATACTTCATATAAAGCAGGTTATGGGACCCAGTATAAAATGACCTTCATGTCTCTTATCACATCCCAGTATATGGATATCTTCTATTATCACAAGCTGCTAACATGTGACAGGGCTCAGGGTCTGAGCCCAGAATGTGACATATTGAACATTCTCATTCTAAATTTCAAAAAATATTGTGTTGATTTCTGACCTGACTGCCGTGGTTACAGCTCAACCACTCTGTTCTACTGCATGTCACCACTTTCTGCCACAACCAGCTGACGGTGGATCTGCAAGGAGTTCAACGCTCATTGGCATCAAATCTGTGGCTTGGTTAACGTATCATTTCTCCAGCTTTTTATTGTATTGTTTTTAAATAGATTATATTTATTTAGTTGAATAGATTATATTTCTTAGTACAATAGATTCTATTTATTAGTTTAATAGATATTTATTTAGTTTGATACATTATATTTCTTAGTTTAATAGATCATATTTGTTAGTTAAATAGATTATATTAACTAGTATTTAAGTCTCCCCCTCAGAGCCCCATTAGATAAATATTTTAGGACCCTTGTGCATATTTCACATCTTTTCGGAGTCGCTTATTTTTTAGACCCTCGGAGCCGAAACCTAAAGGGGTCAGCTAAGAAAGTTCGGATCAAGAGGAGCCACACAGCTTAAAGACAGAACATTTCCAAGGGAGATGGAGACAATTTGGGTAAGATCTGATTAAAGGACAACCTTTGGGGAAGGGAAGGGTGATGGGGGAGTGTAAGAGGGGGGTGAGAGAGCAAGGTGGTGTGTCAGATTGGGGCAGAGCAAGAGAACGCAAAAATGATGGGGATTTGCTGCATACCAAAAAAAACAATTAGTGATACTTTTACCAGTGCCCCTTAGTCTCAGGGAAGACCGGCATTTCGTCCAATGTATACAATAAGATTGATGGAAAAGGGCACACAGATTTGAATAAAAAAAGATAATTTATTGTGCCACAGACTACAATGTTTTGGCTGCTGGCCTTTCTTTGCTGGATTTAGTGGGTTTAGCCACTTTACCTGAAAAAGACCAGCAGGCCGAAATGTTGTAGTCTATGGCAGTGCAAGAGAAAACAGGTTGGGGGGGGGGGTGGGTTCTCGCAAGGTCGCCGACCCATGGGTGAGGGTCCCCGGTGGAAACTAGTCCTGGACCCCGGGAAAGCTGTCTGTGGCCCATACAAGTTGAGTAACATGTAGAAAGGACACATGTATGTTCAGAATGAGTTAGCATGGTATTTTGAGAGGCATCATAGCAGGTCAGTGCAAGTCAAGGCAGAGCACTGCAAGGTCAGTCAATATGAGTATGAGGAAGGGTCCGATGGAGGAGTTGGAGGGTCCCAGAATATCTCTTAAAGCAGGGGTGTGCAAATCGAGGGGCGCGACATTTTCTTGGGAGGAGGGGCTCGGCGCTTACAGTGGCCCCTCGCTCTTCCCCACAGCATTTAAATTAAATGCCGGAAATCGCGCGCAATCCTCTGTAAGTTCCCTTTCCTTGTCTCCGGCGGCTTCTGGCGACAGCAACGTGGCGTCACATGATGTGGCATTGCCATAGCAACGTGATATCACATGACGTCGTTACATCAGAACGTCGGAGACAAGGTGGGGAGGGGGGAGCAGGGAAAAAGGTTGCGCAACCCTGTCTTAAAGCATTGTCTTGCATACAGATCAGAGGCCAAGAATGGATATGGATATCCGATGTGAAGCCGGAAATAAGACAGAAAAGACCGTTTCGGGAGAAGAAGGTGAGTGATGAAATAGCCGTCACTGTGTAACTCTTCCAATTACCTGCAACTTCATGCAGAGAAATAGCAACGCTTGTTTTTAACGTGTTAAGCGCCTAATGGGGAATTCAACTGCTGAGAGGTTAAGGGAGTTACTCACCAAACTCAGCGACGTTTCTGTGTCTCTGTGATAACTCCCCTAGGACATGCCTGAAAACCAGAGGTTACTCAATGTATTTTTGATAAATAGAAACATGACCTTCTGGGGAGGGGTACATAATGGGTACTGGGCCTGGTGAGGTGGGTATAACGGGTACTGGGCCTGGTGAGGTGGGTATAACAGGTACTGGGCCTGGGGAGGGGTGTATAACAGGGTACTGGGCCTTGGGAGGGGTGTATAACAGGGTACTGGGCCTGGGGAGGGGTGTATAACAGGGTACTGGGCCTGGGGAGGGGCGTATAACAGGGTACTGGGCCTTGGGAGGGGTGTATAACAGGGTACTGGGCCTTGGGAGGGTTGTATAACTGGGTACTGGGCCTGGGGAGGTGGGTATAACGGGTATTTGCCCTGTGGAGGGCGGTATAACGTGGTATTGCGGAGGGGGTATAAGTGGCACAGGAGCTCTTGCGATACAGAGTATCACTGTCCCTGGTTACAAACACTTCATGTCTCCTGCAGGTCAGGACACGCACGAAGGTGGTGCCCTTTGTGCCACCAGACGACGAGGCGGGCTACGAGGCGGACGACGAGGCATACGAAAAAGCGGGCGTCAAGTGGAACAATGAGGTGGGCTACAAGGCGGCCGAGGAGGCAGACGTGGTGTACGATGACCAAGGAGCATACGACAGGTGTGGCCGGATCTGCTGCTTCACCTTTTTTAGGCGGAGGAGAAGACCCCAGGAGCAGGTAGGAGAATACGAGAGGTGCGGACAGATCTGCTGCTTCACCTTTTTTAGGCGGAGAAGAAGCCGGGAGCAGGTAGCAGAGGAGCCAGGGCGTAGATACAGGGGTATTCTAGGGGCCCTGAGAAGTTGGTTTGACCGCAGGAGAGTCAGATAAGATCAGGAAGGCTGCGGGAGGGGCAGGTACTAGAGGGAGATAGGGATATTGGGCGTGAGAGGGTGAGAGATAACAAGGAGCAGGGCCGGAGCACGGGTTTCATGCGCCCGAGGCGAAACTTAAAATTTGTGCCCCAGTTGTATAAAAAATAACAAGATAAATAAAATAATAAAATAAACAGTGGCGTAGCTATCGGGACTGCAGGGGGTGCGACCGCACCCCAGCGCGACGCAAAATAAAAACAAAAGGGCGCCAAAATACTGGATAAAAAAAAAGAATAATAATTTAAAAAAAAGATAAATAAATTAGAAATAATAAGAAAAAAAATAATAATGATTATTAATGCGCCCCTAGGACCTTTGCGCGCTAGGCGACCGCCTAATGGCCGGCCGGCCCTGCGAGGTATGCGGGAGGAAAAGGGGTGAATGGGATAGATATGCAGGGGGATGGGGGAGCAGGTGAGTTATACACAGGGGCACAAGGGCCCCATCACCCACATCTCTATATCCTGAGTGTGCCCCTGTGTATAACAACGCTGATCTGTGCTGCTCCATCTGATCTCACTGCGCAGTGATCCAGGGACCCTCCGATCGCCATTTAATGGGGTCAGGAAGGAATTTTTTTCCCCCATTGCACAGCAGGGGTTATGTTTCGCCTTCCTCTGGATCACAGCAACAAATTGCCCTTTGTGCATGAATTATCAGTGAGATCTTTATACACCCTGCATTGGTCTTCACTCCTTTGCTGCCGGAGGGGCCTGCAGTGCATTGCTCTGCGTGTTACTATATTGCTCTGCAATGTGCTGCAGGCCCCTACCAGCAAAGAGATTCATTATTTCAATAAAATACTCTCTTTAATCCAACCTATGTGTAGTGTCTTTTCTATCCGTTGTATCTATTGCTAACAGCTCAGTGATTCTTCCCCAGGTCATTGCACTAGTGTCACGCTGCCAAGCCGGGTGTGAGGGAGATTTATAGGGTCACATATACACTTCTGCCAAAACACGAGTGCAAACAGGAAGCCCCTCTGATCTCATATCTTTTATTACACAAAACGGTATCTAAAAAGGTAAAAAAAACATACATGGGATTCTGCTACAAATATCTCTCTAATTACAAACCAATTAGCAAATCATTCAGATTAGAGTCGAGCGAAAAGAAAGGGTTAAGTATCTCATGTACAGTATATGCAGTGCAGGCTGTTCTGCGCATTACATGCAGGGGACAACGTTTAGGGGATATAAGTAATGCTGATCTCAGAGCTGACCGGCTGACCTGCTCTTCTGGCTGACCGGAGGACCTGCTCTTCTGGCTGACCGGCTTCCCTTCTTCCAGCTAACTGACCTGAATTGTGGCCCCTGTATCTCCCAATTAAACGTTTTATTGGCATATTCTTGTTTGACTCGTTCTATACAGACATTTTCTATATATTCATTGTGGGATTTGATAACATCTGTAAGATCTCTCAGAATATCACATTCTGTACGTTTGTGCTGAATATTTTTCCATTCTCAATTTACTTAATATTAGTTTTTGGCTTCAATTATTTATATCGAGCCCAAAATACCTTTATACAGGATGCTGTTCCCTTTATCCCACAAATGCTGCTTCATTAAAGCCCGTGGGTGGCACTTAATGCATTCTCAGACTTTTAGGCAACATCCCTAATTTCCAAACGTGGGATAAAATCTGTGCATATTTAAATGGTTAATTTTTCCATTTTTCCATTGTGACAAAATATCAATTTTCTCACTCAGACTACTAAATCCCTCCCCAAAAATATCCGTTTCACATAAAAGTGTGTGCGCGTCTCCTTCCGCCTAACTGGCACGTCGTCCTTACGGGCGCCACTCCTTGCAACTCCACGCTGCCCTCCAGTGGTAAAAGAAATAAGATACATTTACTGTACTCGTCTGGCAGCTGCTCCCGTACTGCACCGACACACTTTATTCGAGCAAATGCCCAGTTTGTACCTGGCAGATACCTGGAATGCGCCGCTCCTCACCTCTGACAAGCCCCGTTGTGTTTGCCTTCCCAGCCTGGGTTCATGCCTGGCTGACGGGCGGCTGATCTGTTAAATGATAATGATTAGGATTTAATAGGCTGCAATGCTTCGCGTGTCTACCAGATGGCATAAATTCATGAATTGTAATGCAGTATATAGATATATACTGTGCAGTATTGCAGCCAGTGGGAATAAAATGCTTCAATCCCTGCCTAGAAAATACCTCAATGCACTCGGGCAGAAAACAGTCACAAACCTCAATACACCCGGGTATACCCGAATTCGTGGGACTAGCCGAGCTCGAATAAAGTGTGTCGCCAGTGTATAAGGTGGGTAACTCTGTATTAGGGGTCTTGGTAGAGTATATTTTATACTTATGTCGGATAGATGAGAAAATAATATTCCTAACAGGTTATTGTGAGAGGCCTTGGATCTGATCCTATATGCACGCAGCCCTCGCCTCTCTGACCTTGAACACATACTTCAATCTGATTTTTTGAGACTTGAAACTGGATTTCCCAAAACAAACTGATTTTAAACACTGACAAGACTGTAACAATGGTATTTGGGACCAGAGCTAAATTGCTAAAGCTGCCAATGACAGAGCTTCAGATAAAAACCAGCTCTAATACCATCCTAGCCCCTGTTACTTGTTTGAAATATCTGGGCATATAGTTCAACTCCCATTTAACATTTGGGATGCACATTGATACCCTGACATCCAAATCCTATGCCAAACTAGGTGTACTTTACAGGAACAAATCCTCCCTAAGGCCCTCATGCAGTAAGCAGCGATAAGCCACTTATCACCAGTTTATAGCCAAAAAAGCCTACAGCGATTCAGAAAGCCCAGAGAAGCTGGCGATTAGAGCAAAAATAACCGGGGTTTTTTTGCCGGAAAATAAATAAATAAATAAAATCGGCAGACGCGCGGTGATAAGCCACTTTTCAGCACTGATCGCCAGTTTTTCAAACACGCTCAATTCTATAAGCCCTGATCAGCTTATTGCGGCTGATCGCCACTTTAAAATTGCTGTTTCTTCTCCAAATTGTCCCGCCACAAAAGTTGGCAAGAAGGTGGGGTGAAGCTGCGATGAAAATAACATGCATGTGTCCCAGAGCTGATATCCATTAATATCAGCACCAGAGACCCCCGGCATGAATCCGATGCATAAAAAATGCATTTACAGGCAACTTCATTACCGCCAAGGCAATGAAGGGGTTATACACCCGTGCCAGGCTTATTGTGGGTAGCGGGGGTGGGTGAAGGTGGTATTTGGCCCTGGGTGGGTGTTTAGGCCTTGCCAGGGGGTTGCAGGATGACTTAACCTCTTCTTTAACTTCGTGGTTAATACCGCTAAGGTAATGAAGGGGTTAACCCCTCCCGCTACCCCCCCCACCCGGTAGGCCTAAACACCCATCCTTGGGGCCAATACCCCGTTCATCCACCCCCACTACCCACAATAAACAAAAATACACATAACAGCCCCACTAGCCACCTCCTAGGTCCCTAATAAACCATTACAATATTCATAAAACCATTATTTTGTTTACACCCAGGATTATTACATGGGATTAGGGCTATGTTATTCAGTGAGGGGTTGTGTGTTTGTATTCGTAGGGACAGGCAAGGCCGGAGTCAGATGGGTTTCTCCTGCCTCTGTCCTCCCTGTCTCCTGACCCTTCCTGTAGCCGGACAAAGAAGAAGAAGCAGGCACACGGTCTTACTCAAAGGAGGTTTAATATGCCATAAAGTCCAACGTTTCGGCAGTCTAATACTGCCTTTCTCAAGGTGAAGGCTACCAAACACAAGAAAACAGTCACAATATATACCACCCCCCTGATACTCTCCCCGCTCTGCCACATAACCAGGATGTTGACGCCCCCTAGTGACGTCAGAGCTACCATATGGCGCCCCCTAGTGATGTCAGAGCTACCATATGGCGCCCCCTAGTGACGTCAGACGTCTAGGTCTAAATCCCTGGCAATACAGCATAGAGCTGTCTTGGAGGAATGCAGCCACAGCCACACCTCTCCCCAGACTGAACACTCCCCCATGATGACGTCAGCGTGACCCGCCCGTCGGGGGGAAGGGGGGGTGTGCACCAATCAAGACTGTACTCACAGGGCTGGACAAAGATGTATCCGTCGCCATGGGATCAGTGTCAGAGCAGGGAGGAGTGACACACTCCTATAAATCACCCTGAAAGTGTAAATAAACCACACACCAAAATATTCATAAAGCATATGTGCACAAAACTAATACAGCAATATACTATTAAAAACATGTGACTGTATACTGCTGATGACATCAGTATAATCCTGCAAAGTTACCGTGAAATGCCACATAAGAATATGCAGTACATCAGTATTTAGAATATACTAGTGTGTATACCTAGTCAGAAATGGGTACACACAGCCAGGGGGGGGGGGGAGAGAAGGGGGAGGGAGGGAAGGGAAAAAAACCACACAAAAAGGATAATTTTCCCAATAGGTAAGTGCAGAGTCCATGGATGGTGCAAGATCAAATATGCCTGTAGAAAGACAAAAAATTACCTTCTATTAAGGAAGCATTTTAAATTCTGTTGCTCATTAAGACCCATACCGTTGCTGGTATTTAAAGCATGTATCCAGAATGCTTCACGTCTCAATAAGAAAGTCTCCCTATCTGGAGTGAGAAAATGTGAAAAGATATAGTGCGCTACTACAATCAATAAAAGTGAGGTGATATAGTGATGTACAAAAAGAGGTGACCTTTAAACACGTAGAGTATATGGAACGTCTGCAGCTGTGGCACCAGGGATGGCTCAAATACCCCCTAATAGCAAACAGAAATACAAAAAAACACAGCGCACAACGCTCATAGTGCATTAAAAATTATATTAGTAACCACAAAATAAAGGTGAGTATTAAGCGTACATTTAGATAGAAAAAACAATCATTTCAGGGTTAATGTTACCCAAGCACCAACGGACGCCAATAGAGATGTCGTGGCTCTCTCCTTCTCAATCCCTCAGCCTCGGGGGTAGGGCCTGGGTGGTCTTCCAATCGGTTAGCTGTTAGTACAGCCCTCAGCCTCAAGGTAGTACTTAGGAGGTCTCCAGTTCAGCTGAACAGCAGTACAGCCAATTCGCCGTGCCAAGCAATAATGTCTTTCACTGTTCCAGTCTCTGTAGCAGCGGAGCACACGCTGTGGGGCGTCTATTTTTAATTTTTATGATTCTCCCGCTTTGGGGGGTGACTGAATTGACTACCGGTAGTCAGACTGTTACAGACCGAGCAGCTCATGCATCTAAAGTTACCCGGTCTGCCACCCTCCAGAAAATGAGGAGTTCTGTAGTTACCCTCATTATCTGCATGTATCAGGCTATCCGCCAGATTCCTCCCTCTTTTGAATGCCACCATTGGTGGTACACAGCAACTTTCAGATAATATATCATCATTTTGCAGAATATGCCAGTGTTTAAGACTGGTAGATTTAATAAAACCACCAGCTTGACTGTACGTAGTAAGCAGGAAGGAAAAGACTTGGATCACAACTATGAAAAAACGAGAACTGGAGGCTAATAGAAAAAATAACAAATTATTTATTGGGACATAACTAATTAAAAAGAGAAACCTCTCGCATGGTGCGCTTTATCAAAGAGTAGTTTCACTGGTCTTAATCAAACTCTTATATGGTTTACACCCTCAAAAGCACCGCCCACCTGTGTCCAGGTAAACACAAACCCCCAGGACATTTTGTCTTTTGCATGTCTCTGATCCACTCACATCTACTGACGTCTGAGCTGAGGTGCTGATTTCTTATGCTGTAAACCTGGGCTGTTGTTCCTGAAGATCCTGACACCTTTCTACCTGCTGTGTAGATCAATGCTTTTTACCTTTTGACCTGCTGTAAGTAGGCATTGCTATAGAGCCAAGACATACATGTTTTATCCAGATTGAAAAGAACTTATTACACTATTGTATGCATTTATTTTTTATTTTTCATGGTGTATCCCTGCTATCTTCGCTCCCTTCCCATCCCGGACAAGCAGTGTATGTACTACCATTATCACTGCATTTGCCAGCTTTATCACTCTAGCACTCTTATTTTAACACACTAAAGTCTCCATTATAGTGCGCAGTGCTGGCTGATCTAGCAAGGTAGCTGGACATTTAACCCATTGGCCACTCACTTGTGTACATCTATACACTTCCATTATTGGGTCTCACCGTTGCTCCAGAGGGGTTAACACCCTGACTCCTAGCAATCTGTGTCCTCCATATCCCACCATTATTAAGTGGTTAAATGGGATAGTATGAACTTATAACTGACGACAAGGTTGCCTGATAGCGTTGATTTAATATATTTTTAATTCACATTACACATTACTTTGGTAATATATGTTTTAAGTAAATTTATTAAAAGTTAATTTTTACACTGTTATGGTGTGCATTTAAGTGAATTCTTTTAGGGGGCACATCCATTTTGTGTTTCCCTTCACCTTTTCTAGATCCCATTCTGTATTAATTCCTGCAGGGGATAATGTATCCAAAGAATGGATCCAAAACATCTCCCGCTGGTTGAGGAGCTTTAATCTATCACCCCCTCTCATGGGCATGGGCACCAGTTCTACAGCAGAAAAATGAACATTTGATAGACCTCCTGAAGGACAGTCAGTAAAATGTTTTGAAACTGGTAACATGAAATCTTTTCTTTTAATGGAACGTATATGCTCCATGATTCTGTTTTTAACAGGGCGTATAGTGCAGCCCACGTACCCTTGGCCACAGCCACAGGTAAGAAAGTATATGACAAATTGTGAGTCACAATTAATAAAGGATGGGATCCTATAGTTCTTTTTAGAATAAATAGTCTTAATAGACTTAATTGGTTTCGCATAGCAGCAAACGCAACATTTTCCACATTTAAAAAAACCTTTTATTTTAAACAGATTTGTTAGACTTCTTAGAGTCAAACAATCTTGGAGAAAGATAGTCAGATAAGGATTTGGATTTCCTAAAAGTAATGGCTGGACCCTGGTTAACTGAACTATGTAGGTCCTTATCAAGAGTGAGGGTCCCCCAATGTTTATAAATGATAGAACGAATCTGTTCAGCCTGGCGACTAAACTGGGTGACAAATAGAGCAGACGTCACTCGATCCAATTCATGTTTCTTCTTGAACTTCACAGACGAGTTCGATAACAAATCGATCCTGTTTGTAGATTTGACACACAGATATGCTGCTTCAATATCAGTGTGATTATATTTTCTTTGAGCAAATCGAGTTTTTAATTCCTCTGCTTGATGCTCAAATAAATCGTCATTTGAACAAAGCCGTCTTAGTCGAAGGAATTCAGCCTTGGGTATACTTCGAATGAATGATTTAGAATGACTGCTGTCTGCTTCCAATAAAGTATTACGTGAATGAGGCTTTCTAAAAATGTCCGTTTGAATAGTGCCTGTCGTGTCAATAAATAAAGTAATGTCTAAATAATTGATGTGATTCATGTGTTCTTCATAAGTAAATTTAAGATTTAAAGAATTAGTATTAAGTGTATGAATAAAGGCATGCAGTGATAATAAATCCCCATCCCAAATCATAATCAAATCGTCAATATACCGTTTATAGAAAATAATCTGATGACGAAAAGAATTATCAGCACCGAAAATGTGTGTGGATTCCCAAAGACCCACAAACAAATTAGCATAAGAGGGGGCAAATGACGTCCCCATAGCAGTACCCCGTGTCTGAAGATAAAATTGTCCAACTGCAATCCAGGGGGAGCATAAAGGGAAATAGAACAAAAAGAAAAAACAATCTAATTGCAGACAGTTTTTAAAAGGTGTATAAATTTGTGTTCTGTCTTGGCTCCTATGTGTTGCCTACTTACAAGATGTAAGTCAAAAACGAGCGGTTTTGACACACAATGGTCTCTGCTAGGAGGATTTCTTTAACCAGGTAGTGGGATCTCCAACTCTCAGCTCAGCAGCAGTGTATATGTAAAAGAAATGATACCATAGTGCAGACCAGTAACAATAAAAAACTCGACTTTATAGGGTAAAAATAAACACTTACAATAAAAACAAGTGGTTAAGGCATGTATCACATTGATAGTGATTGAGGAGAGAAAATGGTTAGCTCCAGGCTCACCCGCCTCCTCCGGTGTGACTGCGTGTGGACCACCGCTCTCTGTGACCTTTCACCTCCACTGGTGCTCGCTGTCTCGCCGGTCTAGTCCCCTCGTAGATCCCCTCTTGTGTGGGCTATTCGGCTCCCTTTGCTGGGTATATACAGGAGTATACAGGTGCTGCAGAGGACTTGGACTCCAGCTCTCTCACCGGTCAATGGTCCCGCCTTGCTTGCTCCAATGCGTCACTTCCGCTTAGTCCCGATGCGTCACTTCCGGTCGCGGCTGTGTGAGTGTCAGCTCCCAGATCTCTCCTCTCTCCTCTCAGGGCGGCTACCACTCTACGCGTTTCGCCAGGTGTGTGGCTTCCTCAGGAGTGTACCGCCCCCTCCTCTAAACTATCTCTATATACCTTCCATAATTGGTTTTTAATTAATTAATCAATAAAACACTTGTAAAATCAATTGGTCTGCACTATTTTTGTATCCATATATATAAGGGAGCTCGTTATTCAACAGGAGTGGAATCCTAAATATATGAGGTTTGGCATGGTTTAACCTGTCATTAACCACACCTTGTGGGGTAAAGGGAACTAATAATTTTCTATGTTTAGAGGGAATGGGTGGTCCAATTAGATCATTGGTGCTCGAATGATGTTTTATTTCTTTGCACTAAGAATTTAGGCTCATAGTAGTGTGGTTAGAATAGTTTCCAAGTGGGACAGGTTTAAGGCAGACTTAATTTCTGTAATGTGATCTATATTATATTATAGCCCACCAGGGATGAATTTAAAGGGCATGGGTATGTTTTTTAGGGAGAGAGAATTTTTCCCGTGACAGGACTATGGGGGCATTACAATCACAATTGATATATATAAAAAAAAAAAAAATAAAAAAAAAAAAGTAATTCACAATTAATCTCATACCACAGGTTGTACAATGTGGTACTTCAAAATTATGTAAAAAGTGGGGGAGCTCCGTCATATATATATAAACTCTCTATAGTATGGGAATACATATTAATATTATAAGGGGTTCCATAATGTAAGATTGGCATAAATAATTGCAGGACATTTACTTATTATTATAGCGCCGATACTATGATGGAATATAAACAACATGTTCATATCACAGACCAACTTAAAAAATACATACACATATATATGAGGGTGTCTATAAATATAGATACTAGTTTATACAAATGGCATAAAATCCTAAACAATAAACCTAACCTAGGGATGACAGGTAGTGTGTTACATCTTAGTTCTTATGTGGTTTATAATAAAGGATAACGGATGGCAGTTGCACACTGTGAGAGAGAACAGCAGAAGGAGGAAAAGACAGAAGAACCGGTTAATTCAACACATCAGCAATTTTACATCTTATACAGGTTACAAGAAGGGTGCAATCTCGATTTCCATGTTGAGTCCCCTGGGTGAGAGTGTCCGCAACCTGTGAATCCAGAAGGTCTCCCTTCTCATGAGTTCCAGATTGCGGTCACCCCCCCGCCAGTGGCCCGAGACATATTCTATAGGTGTGTAAGTCAGACCTGTCGTGTCCCCCTGGTGCTTCTCCATGAAGTGTTTGGAGAGACTGTGAGTTAAAAGAGATCTCTTGATGCTACTCAAAT
Organism: Ascaphus truei; assembly: GCF_040206685.1. Classification (NCBI taxonomy): domain Eukaryota; kingdom Metazoa; phylum Chordata; class Amphibia; order Anura; family Ascaphidae; genus Ascaphus; species Ascaphus truei. The sequence goes on along the minus strand of NW_027456985.1, from coordinate 27,547 downwards.
GTTCGATAATCCTAGTTCTTATTGGTCTCTCAGTCTTCCCTACATATTGTAGTTTGCAAGGGCACTCCAGGAGGTACACAACATGGTCTGACCTACATGTTAGACTGGATTCTATATTGAATCTTTCCCCTGTGTTGTTAGATGTAAACTCCAATTTGTTGTTCGATTTAAATTGACACGCTCTACATGTCTTGCATCCATGAAAACCTTTATTGGATTGTAACCAGTTCTGGGGCTTGGCTTTCTGTTTAAGGACACTGGGAGCTAGTGTGTTTTTTAAATTTCGTGCTTTCCTGAAGATGATATTTGGATGATCAGGTAGTTCGCTTCCCAAAATTGGGTCATTCTTCAGTATTGGCCAGTGCTTATTTATGATTTTCCTAATTTCCTTGGCTTCCCCATTATAGTTAGTGAGGAATGCAAAGTCTGATTTGTTCTTTATCGTTTTATCCCTTAATTTAGGTTTTAGAAGATCTTCCCTCTCCAATTTATCTATCTTTAGTAGAGCCTCATCTATCTTTTCCTCCTTGTATTTTTTCTCTATGAATCTTTCCTTTAGTTCATTGGATTGTTGTAAGAAAGTTTCCCTCTCACTACAGTTCCTCTTAATTCGGGTGAACTGGCTTGATGGAACTCCGTCCATCTACCTCGGGAGATGGCAACTCGTCCGTAAGATGTAGTTATTTTTATCAGTTTTCTTAAAGAATGTTTTTGTTTTTATTTGATCGTTTTCTATATATATTTCTAGGTCTAAGAAATTCACTCGCCTGTCACTGTACTCGCTTGTAAATTTTAGATTGAGTTCTACATTGTCTATGCCTGTTAGAAAATCTTGTAACTTACTTTCTCCATTCCCCCAGATTAGGTACACGTCATCGATGAACCGACGCCAGAGGACCAGGCCCTCCCCAAGCTCTCCATTAGGCCAGATGTTATCTTCCTCCCATGATGCCATGAAGAGGTTGGCGTAGCTAGGGGCGAACCTGGTCCCCATCGCCGTTCCTCGTTTCTGCAAGTAATGACTTCCCTCGTACCAAAAAAAGTTGTGCTGTAAAATGAACATGATTCCATCAATAATAAAGTCAGCTTGTATGTCTGTTAGGTCAGCATCTTTCAATAAAAATCTTTTTATGGCTCTACATCCTTTTGTGTGGTCTATTGATGTATATAGCGACACAACGTCGCATGTTGCCATTAAGAAATTCTTCTCCCACCTGACTTTGCTCAGTGTATTTAATAGATCTGTGGTATCCTTTAAGTATGCCTTTTGTTGAGTGACATATTTCTGGAGGAATATGTCTATGTACAGTGACAAGTTTGATGTTAGTGAGTCAATCCCCGAGACTATAGGTCTGCCTGGGGGATTGACTTCACTTTTGTGAATTTTTGGCAGTTGGTAAAATACCGGTACCTTTGACTTGTCACTGTATAGAAACTTATATTCCCCCTCGTCTAGCACCTCCAGGAGCCTCCCCCTCTCCAACAGGACCCTCAGCTCATCTGTAAATTCATTTATTGGATTTTTCTTTAATTTAGTGTATGTTTCTTCCTCCCCCAGTAGTCTTAAAGATTCCTTGTTGTAATTATCCCTGTCCATCAGAACAGTTCCTCCCCCTTTATCAGCCTGTTTTATCACTAATTCCTCATTCTCTGTGATTTCTTTTAAGGCTGTTTTTTCTTGTTTTGTGAGATTCTCTGTTATTTTCTGTTTGTTAATCGTCAGATTCTCAAAATCAGTGTTGATCATCTGGAAAAATGTTTCCAGATGATTGCCCTTTGCAAAGTGAGGATAAAAGGAGGACTTGGGTTTCAAACCCGTGTGGACCATATTTACCTCTTGTGCTACTACTGGTGGAATGGTTGGTCCTAATCTAGGGGCTTGGTCTCTATTCATGAAAAACCTTTTGAGGGTGAGTTTGCGGAGGAATCTATTTGCATCCATGAAGAGATCAAAGCTATTGTGATTCTTCACTGGCGCAAAAGATAACCCCTTTGAGATGACACTCTTCTGTGGATCTGTCAGTGTCACTTTGCTTAAATTGAATATGCTACTTTTCTGTTCTATCGGGCACTTCTCTTTCGTTCGTGCTCTTTGTCTCCCCCTCCCTGACAGGGAGGAGGAGTCAGACTTCCAAATAATTGTTTACTAAGTCTTTAGATGCAGCTGTGCATGACCAGTCCATTAAGGCTTTTTCCTCATATTAGAGAGTCTACATACAGAAGGTCATTATTGCTCAGAGGGAAGAACGTAACATTTCTGAATACTTCACATCTGGAGTGGTCACCAGTCCTTCCAAGACATTGACCCCAAAACACATCTGCAACATTCATTAAGATCCTGCTTTGAACCCAATCATATTGGTCTGGCATGCATTAAAGCATCATTCGCACAAATCTGATTCCACCACCTCAGAGGACTTTGAGTACGATTGGATTCCGGACCAACAATCCTCACTACCAAGATCTTTGGACTTCATTTTTCTGCAGGTTTATATACCAGATAGTGCGCCAAGGACTATTTCTGTTTTCTTTCATTGTTTGTTTTATTTTTGTTTTTAAGCTATTGTTGTACTTACCTTGTGGATAGGTTTGTGGTTTTTCAATCCTTAGGCAGCCGTCTTCTCAGTTTGTTATATTAGTCTGTAGAATTCACTAGTTTATTGTTGTATCTTTGTAAGGGAATTCCAACATTTAGAGCACTTATCCATCATTATCATGTATTGTTAAGTTAGGCTAATAGGTTAAGCGCTTAGTATATGTTTAGTTTAATTTTTTCTATCATAACATTTTTTATAGCGGATAAAAGATCCATAGAATCTCTCAGAAAAGAAGGCAGATTTTTTACCAGTGGCTGTAAAAAACCATCAATGTAGCGTGATAACCCATCTCCCAAAGATCCAATACTGGCCACAATGGGCCGCCCAGGAGGGCGGACAAGTGACTTATGGATCTTTGGGAGATGGTGGAAGATGGGCACAATAGGTGAGGCATTGTAGAGAAACTCATATTCCTTTGTGTTAAGTACAAATAGGGCCTTTCCTTCTTCAAGAATCTCTTTCAAAAGGTGTAAAAACTCACATGTGGGATCATGTCAATTTTGTATAAGATTCAACATCCTCAAGTAATCTAAGTGCCTCTGCCTGATAATCTGAAGAAGAGGGCACCACAATGGCCCCTCCCTTATCAGCCTTTTTGATTGTAATAGACCTATCTTCCCTGAGGGCAATCATCTCCTGGAAGTCAATATCTGACAGATTCGTTTTATTTAAAGAGGGAACCCCCCGGGGTACAATACCCCTAGCCAATAACCTGAGATCCCTCTCAACCAGCTTCTCAAAGGTCTTAATATTATGATTGTTAAAAATATGAGGGCAAAAGGTTGATTTCTTCTTAAGACCTAAGTGTAATTGCCCAAAGAAGCTGAATGAGGAAGGGATCTCAGGCTCCAAATCCTGATTTTGTTCATCATAAAGATCTCTAAGATCTGATAAAGCACATTGTTCACGAAATGAATGCAAATCCAAATTCTCCATTGAAACATCAATACCATCAACATTCTCAGCTAGACCTCTATCAGTGGAATATAGTGGAACCTCTGTTGTCCCTTTTTTCTATTAAAATATTTTTTAAGAGACAATTTGCGAATTAATTTTTGGAGATCAATGATGGTATTGAATAAATTAAAATCTTGGTATGGGGCAAAATTTAAACCTCTATTTAGAACCGCAATCTGGTCATCTGTAAGAGTCTTATGTGAAATGTTGATAACATTATCCACAACTTCTCCTATGCATATTTCTTTCTTTTGCTCGATCCCCCGGATCCCCCTCCCCCTTCTCTTCTTTGATGATCTCCTTGTCCTCTTTCGTTTTTTGACTCCTTTTGAAACAAGGAGTATGAAGGTTTATCTTCTTTCCGAGAGGGCATCATAACAGATTTTTGTGAAGAGTCGGTTTCAGGGGAGGTAGATCTAACTCGCCAATTATCATCATCATCACAAAAGGAAACGCCTAGTGAACGACTCTCAGTCAGAACCATCTGACTCAAAACTGGAAGCGTTTCCATGGCGTTTTAGGATGGATTTATTCGGGTTCTTGGAGTCACCTTGTTTTTTATTATTCTGATATTTAGAACCAGATTTTGGTTGTGGCTTTTGTGCGTTTGTAGTGTAGCGTTGCCATATATAAACTTGCTGCTTCTCATAGTCTATCTTGTCCCTATCAAACTTTTGTTGTTTCTTAATCATTAGAGACTTTTCCATAGCACCCACGTTGCTTAAAAGTGTTTGGTCATATTTAATAAAATTCTCCATTTTTCTGCAACCTTTCAATTTATCCTGTAGGACTTTCACATTGGCTCTCACTTTCTTTTTTTTAATTTAGCTTATACTTAATGATCAATTTGATTAGCTTAAATGAGCAATGATCTAATATGGCTTTCCAGTCATTCTCAAAATCTTTATTAATAAAGCCAAAGGACGGTACCTTTTTCAAGCGTAAGCCTCACGGAATCCTTTTAACTCTAGCATAGTTCTCAAGAGTGGTAATGTCCCACCAATACCTAATGTCCTGTGATAAGTTTTTCCAATGTAAGGAAGTGGGTAATTAAGTCAGCAGGCTCTTCACAGATGAAATTAGCACCTTCATCAAAAACTGACTCTGCCCTCCTCTGACGGTGAGTGTCTCCACAGTTAAAGGCATAGGTATCAGTAACCCCTTCCTCATCCTCCACTTCTACATAATCTTCCATAATAAAAAACACACAGGATAGGAATAGCACGAATACTCACTCCAGAGAAATAAAAAAAAATGTTCCACAGAAAGAAAAAATGTGAATAAATAGATGCCACAAAAAATAAATAAATAAATGGTTAGAAAAAAAAATAACGATAGCACTCCAGTTCTCAAATCACCAATTAAGTGATTACATACATATTCACGGGGTATAAGCCTCTTCTTATAATGTCAATAATGAAAGTCTTAATTCCAGGCTGAGCAGCCGTGGCCAAACCAGCAATATGCGAAGCAGAGGAAAAGACCTCCCAGCCCAATGTTACAATCCTGGTAGATAGCGTGTATCACGCGCATGCTGTATTAACCCCCAGCAAAATGAATCCTTAGAGGGACCAAGGGCCCATCGTGTCCAGTGTTTTCCCGTTCAATGTGATCAAGGATTCATCACAGCTACAGTGCTTATTCCTACATGGTTGGTCTCCGATGTGCTGGGGGTTAATACAGCCTGCGCGTGATACACGCTGTCTACCAGGCTTGTAGCGTCGGGCTGGGAGGTCTTTTCCTCTGCTTCGCTTATGACTGTACGTAGTGGTAAATACAAGCCTGTCCTCCTTCTTATTTTTGGTAGCACTTACCTCTTTATCCAGTGCCCGGTCTAACACAGCAGGAGGATATCCCCTAGCCAGGAATCTACTACGTAGTTCTCCAATAGCTGGTTCAATATTATCCTTCCTGCTCGTGATTTTGCAGACCCGGACTTTCTGTGAAAAAGGTAATGCATCAATAAGAGAAGGAGGATGATGGTTATCTGCCCTTAAAATGGCATTTCTGTATGTATCCTTTCTAAAAAGATCAGTATGTAACTCCCCATTAGTCTGTGTAATGAGGACATCTAAAAAAGAGAGTTGCTGTGTACCACATCATCTGAAAAACACGGTGGAGGCAGTGATGGCATGGGCATGCATGGTTTACAATGGCACTGGGTCACTAGTGGTTTTTGATGATGTGAACGAAGACAGAAGCAGCCGGATGAATTCTGAAGTGTATAGGGATATATTGTCTGCTCAGATTCAGCCAAATTCAGTGAAGTTGATTGGACGGCGCTTCACTTTACAGATGGACAATGACCCAAAACATACTGCGAAAGAAACCCAGGATGTTTTTAAGGCAAAGAAGTGAAATATTCTGCAATGGCCGAGTCAATCACCTGATCTCAACCCGATCGAGCATGCATTTCACTTGCTGAAGACAAAACTTAATGCAGAAAGACTCACGAACAAACAACAACTGAAGACAGCTGCAGTAAAGGCCTGGCAAAGCATCACAAAGGAGGAAACCCAGCGTTTGGTGATGTCCATGCGTTCCAGACTTCAGTCATTGCCTGCAAAGGATTCTCGACAAAGTATTAAAAATTAACATTTTATTTATGATTGTGTTAATTTGTCCAATTACATTTGAGCCCCTGAAATAAGGGGACTGTGTATGAAAATGGTTGCAATTCCTAAACGTTTCATACGATATTTTTGTTCAACCCCTTGAATTAAAGCTGAAAGTCTACACTTCTATTGCATCTCAGTTGTTTCATTTCAAATCCATTGTGGTGGCGTACAGAGCCAAAATTATGAAAATTCTGTCAGTGTCCAATTATTTCCGGACCTAACTGTGTGTGTGTGTGTGTGTGTGTGTGTGTGTGTGTGTGTGTGTGTGTGTGTGTGTGTGTATGTGTATATATATATATATATATATTTTTTTTAATGATAGGGATGTAAAGTAGGTTTGTAAATGAAAAAAAAAAATATGAAACCCTTAATACAGCTGAATCCCGTTATAACGCGGTGCTCTTGGTCCACATAATGAGCACGTTATAACCAGGATCGCGAAATGGTCGGCGCAATCAGGAAGAACGGTTCTGCGAGGACTTACCCGGCATCTGCAGCTCTCTCCACTTCATCAGGCTCCGAGGTGCTTACATACGCTCTCCCAAGCTTTCAATTTGACTGACTTTTGAGCGCAGGAGGGTCACATGACCCTTCTCTGATCAATGACAGCCCAACAGTGAATACATTTTATATAATACACATGCGGGAATTGAACCCTGATCACCCATGGACTGCACTGTGCAGTAGATGTTACGTTTGTTTATAGAGTCAGATTCATCACACCAATACTGTGGTGTAGCAGCTAGAGAATTGCACCAGCATATGAAAGATCATGGGTTCAATTCCCGCATGGTGTAGGGGTGTGTGTATATATGTGTATCAGCGTGTGTCTGTTAGCAATAATGCATTGAATATTATATAAAAATAAAACCTTGGAGATGTTTTTAAATCGGGAGCCACGCTCAGACAGCATTAAAAGCGGATTCGCGCTATAGCAGATTGCGCTATAACGGGGTTGAGCTGTACTAATATTTTGACCACAGGGTAAACGGGTTGGAGTAAGCCATGCTTCTTATCTGTACCAACATTAAATACCCAAGGGTTTAAAGATTGGTACATGTCTGGAGTGTTTATATCTAGCTAGCACCAACACTGTCCTGGGTTTCCATTACTCAATGCAATATAAAAAAATGTTTGTTTTTTTTTTCAACTTTAAATTTTTATTGGAAAGTACAAATACAGCCAATGTTCCACAGCCCATTATTACATTTCCAGTTTTGTTAAACACATGTAATGACGCCTAGAAGACACATCCACTTAACACTTTACAAACAAGACCAGACGAACTTGACAAGGGGACAGGGAAAGAGGTTAGGGGTGGGAGGGAGGTGGTAGGTTGCCAGGCTCTGGTGCAGTTTTTTAGATATCTCTTGTTCAACCTTTTAGGCAATAGCTAAGGGTTTTAACTGGGACAGGTTCTTCTGAGGTTTCTTTCTTTTATTTGTTTTTCCCTATTCTATGACTACATGAAGGTCTGCTAACTGTGCGTCGCTGAGTCGTGTTGTCTAATCTGCCCTTAAAGGAGAACGCACCTAGTTTAATTAGTGCAAGATTGAGGTGGCGTCCACTCCTGGGATGTCTACCTGGGTCAACCATGGATCCCAGACCTTTAGAACATTTGTGCCGGAGTCATTAACTAAACTCGTTAATTGTTCCATCCGGCAGACATGCCAAATTCTGTTTTTGATCTTAGGGATAATTGGTATCTCCTGCTGTTTCCATAATGCTGCGATCTCACATCTTGTGGCTGTAGCAAAATGCGCGATTAATTTATGCGACGCATTTGACAGACCCTGGATCCGCATGCCCAATAGGAACAGCCACGGGTCCAGGGGGATCTCCAAATCGAGAATCCGCTGAATCCAATCTCTGATTTGTTCCCAAATAGGGGCCCCCTTAGTGCAAGACCACAACATATGTCGGAGGTCAGCTGCTTCCCCACACTGTTTAGGGCAGAGAGGGGAGTAGCCTTTTACAAATTTCGCTAAGCGCGTCGGAGTGTAATACCACCTCATAAGGACTTTATATGCGTTCTCCTTTAATGTGGTGCAGATTGAGCTTTTCGCCGCCGCCTGTATAATTCTGTCCCATTCGTCATCCTCTAAAGTCTCTCCTAGGTCTGATTCCCAGTGTCTCATGTAACTCAGTCTATTGTCAATGGGCGACTTCTGGCAGATCACTTCCCTGTACATTCTAGATGTGAGTCCCCTTGTGTCCGTATCTCTGGAACACAGCTGCTCAAAATTTGTTCGCGCCGGTCGAATTGGCGTTTTATTGTAGAAATCTCTGATCTGAAGGTACCTAAAAAATTTGTTTGGGATATTCTTAGAGGATTTAATTTGGTCAAATGTTTGTATGGTCGTTATGCCCTCCAGATCTTTTAGACGGGAGAAGCCCTTCTGAGTCCATATCAAGAAATTTTTGCTATTCAGGTCCGGAGCGAAGTCTGGGTTGCCCACTATTGGTGTCATTAATGATGTTTTGGTAGTCAAATTACATTTGAATTTCGTGGCCTCCCAAACTTATAATGAATTGACCATGGTCTGCAGCGGATTGTTCATCTTGCGTACCCCTTCTCTGGGTAGCCAGATTAAATTTCGGATTTCAATTGGTGCACAGCATCTCTTCTCCAACTCAACCCATCTCCGTAGGCTTGGGTCTGTGTGCCATTGGAAAATCTGCCCTAATTGGGCTGCTTTATAGTAGGCCTGCAAGCAAGGCACCGCTCACCCTCCGCAGGATGAATGGGACGTTTTAATATTCCTTTAGCAATTCTTGGGTTTTTCCCGTTCCAAATAAATTTTATAATTTTTGACTGGAGGGAGAGGATGTCCGCCTGCACCAAAGGGATAGGGAGACTCTGGAAAAGATATAGCATCTTTGGGAGGAGATTCATTTTCACGCTATGTATCCTCCCAATCCATGAGATGCTCCCCTTCATCCAGGTTCGGAGATCCTCCCCCAGCGTCTTTATGATCTTGGGGAAATTTGCTTTATATAAAGTTTTGTACTCCCTTGTGAGATAAACCCCTAAATATTTGATAGCGGAGGGTTGCCATTTGAACTGAAAATTGAGGTCAATCAGTTTTTCAACTTCTTTTGGTAGATTAATATTGAGGGCTTCTGATTTAGACTGATTGATCTTAAATCCCGAAATTTGGTTAAATTTGCCCAGTATGTTGAATACATTTGGGAGAGATGTGAGAGATTTGGCTATTGTGAGAATGACATCGTCCGCATATAGAGCGGCTTTGTGCATTTGGTCTCCCACAGGGATACCAGAGATATCTGGATTATTTCTGATGTGTGCCGCCAAAGGCTCTATACATAAGGCGAACAGTAGTGGCGACAGCGGGCATCCTTGACGTGTTCCGCTTTTGATTTCAAACTGTTCTGAGGGGAAACCTTGATATCTCACTCTTGCTGTTGGGTTTTTATACAACGCCAGGATGGCCTGCAGGAGGCGTCCCTCAAAGCCAAATGCTCTCAGTGTTTCCGATAGGTAGGGCCAATCTATTCTATCGAAGGCTTTTTCAGCGTCCAGACTTAACACCATGGAGTGAATTTTTTCTTTTTGGGCCAGATCAATTAGGTCAATAATTCTCCTGGTGTTATCTGCCGCTTGTCTACCTCCGATAAACCCTACTTGATCCGTGTGAATTAACCCGGGAAGAACACTACCCACCCTGTTGGCTATAAGTTTAGAGTATATTTTGAGGTCCAAGTTAATCAGTGAAATGGGCCGGTAGCTCTTACAGTCTGCCGGGTCCTTTCCGGGTTTATGGATCACCGATATTGAGGCTTGGAGCATTTGTGCTGGGAATGAGGCCCCTGCTAAGATTTCATTGAATAACTTTAACATGTGGGGGGCTAGAATTTTTAAATATTTATTGTAATATAAGTTCGAAAAGCCATCTGGCCCTGGGGCTTTAGCCGGTTTTAGTGCTTTGATGACCCCAGAGAGTTCCTCCATCGTGAAGTCCGACTGGAGTGCCTCCCTTTCGCATCTCTTCAAAATGGGTAAATGTGCCTCTATTAAGAAGGTCCGTAAATCCTCCTTTGTTTTCGGATTATGGGTTACCTTATCTCCATTGTATAATATTTCGTAATACTTTTTGAATTCCCCTGCTATGTTCGCTGGGATGGAGGTAAGGTCCCCATCTTGGTTTCGAATTGCGTGAATGTGATAGTTTGGAAGCTTGTTTTTTTAGCTTATTGGCAAGTAGTGTGTCAGGCTTGTTAGCTTTTTCATAAAATTTCCGCTTGGACCAGGTCAATTCCTTCTCGGCCTGGGCGGAGAGGAGGAGGTTAAGACTAGTTTTAGTGGCTAGTATTTGAGTTAACGTGTGGGCATTCTTATTTTTTTGTGGAGGGAGGAAAGCTCTGCTAGCTGTTCCTCTAGCTTCAAAATTTTTCCCTCCCGTTCTCTTTTCCGTTTAGCGGCCAGATTCATAATGACCCCCCTGAGGGTAGCCTTATGGGCCTCCCACAGTCTGGAGTGCGTAGCCACACTCCCCTCATTCTCCTCGAAGTATTGTGTGAGCTTTTCCCCAATTTCCACCTGTAGGGCTGGGATTTTCAGCAAGATTTCGTTTAGTTTCCAGTTCGCTCTAGGTCTGTCTAGTGGGATTAGTGTGCACCGCAGCTCTATAGATGCATGGTCTGACCATGAAATATCATGGATCTCGGTGCGAGAGACCCCAGGGACCATTCTGTTGGATACAAGGAAGTAATCTATCCTGCTATATGTGTCATGTGGGTGTGAGTAGAAGGTGTATTCTCTCAGTCTCTGGTGTTGTTCCCTCCAGATGTCGAGTAGTTGGCAGTCACGTAACCCTTTTTTAATTGTTAGTATGTCAGATCTGTGTGTAATATTAGTGGATGAACATCTGTCAAGGTCCTCCCGTAGTGCCCTGTTCAAGTCTCCAGCGACAATGATATTACCTCTGGCCACTTTGTTGAGTTTCCCAAAGAAGGTAGAGAAAAAAACGGGGGCCGTCTCATTAGGGGCATATATTGTTGCTAGAGTAATTGGGAACCCTTGGATTGCACCTCTTACTATGAGGAATCTGCCCTCTTTATCTTTGAAAGTCCTATCGGGTACGAACGGTATTCTTTTATGAATTAGTATGGCCACCCCTTTTTTTTTGACTTTCGCGGAAGACAAAAAGTGTGTCGGGTAGTCCTTATCCAGGAATTTGGGGTAGTTGTCTTGAGAGAAGTGTGTTTCTTGCAGAAACAGAATTTCTGCCCCTTTACGCTTATAATCTCGGAAGGCGATTCTGCGTTTAACCGGGCTGTTAAACCCCTTAAAGTTATGTGATACTAGCCTGAGTTCCTTACTCATTTAAAAGTATGAGATGACTTTGCTGCCGATATCTGTTCTTGATTGATGCACCTGGACCACAATCCCGACCTCCTCTTCTTCTCGAACTGCAATACCTCACTTCACCACCTACAGCAATACACAAGGGGGAGCACACAAGAGGGTACACCTGGGGGGACACAACAAACACTAGACAAGACAAAAGACAGTAGAATTCTCGTCGTCTCGGCGACGTCGCCTCCTTGACGAGATCACCGCCTTTGGGAAGCTGGACTCCTCTCCAACCGCCCGGAGGAAACGTGGGATGAAGTTCACTCACCCACCGCGTCCAGTCCCAAAGGACTTCACTAGGGCCCAGGAGATCCACCCTCCTCCCCCCTAGTGCGTGGCCCATGCGGATTTTTGAAGCAGGTCACTCCCCCCCACTCCTGCCTCGCTCTTCCTGAGCTTGAATGAATAAAACCTAACATATACTATGCATAACCAGAGTCTGTCCCGGCTTTGTTCACCCCTGTAGTGTATCAGGCTAATCCCTCGGTGTCATGGCCTCAGCAACCTGTGTTTCTTTGCTTCTCCTCCAGTTCTCGTCCCCCTACTTGAGGTCTGGTCCCCGGCCACGGTGAAGCTGTCACCAAATAAAGAAACTCACCCCCGAGTGAAAGAGCGGTGATCCCCGACACCCCAACTACAGATGTCCAGTGATCAAGCAACCTGCGCTGAAACTGAATCCCTGGTGAGAAAATTTGCGGCCTACCTTTCTGATGATGGCGGCCCCCGACACAAGATGGCGAAGCAGCTCTAGAAGGCGGGAATCCACAGTGAACCGCAGGAGCAGGAAGAGAGCGGTGAGCGGGAAACAGGAGCGGGCGCACGCACCTCCGCACTGGTGAGAGACGTCTTCCAAAATGGCCGCCCCCCGGATACGCATCACAGCTGTGCCCCGGAAGGAGCGGCGCCATCTTGGAGGTGGCGCAGAACCAGCTCCCACCGGCGCGACCAGATGACGTCACCAGCAAGACCAAGGACAGCCGTAAGCCCATCAAGGCGTCCAGAATGCGCCGGATGACCCGCGCAGGCCTGGATTAGTCACCTCACCGGCCCGACGCGGGCTTTTTGAATTTTGCGTCTGGGAAGAATAGAAAGACATACGGGAAGGGAATTAGTATAGCGCCGTAGCGGCAGAACCATTAAGCGAGTAAGGGCAGGGGGAGTGATAGAGAGGGAGTTAGTAAGAGGATAAAAGCAAGTAGATGAGAGGAAATAAGCCGAAGTGGAGACATTTAAGGAGACAATACTATAAGAAGGAGTAAGGAAGTAGACTTGAATTTAAAGTGGGGTAGGGATGCAGCAAGTAGTAAGGAAGTGGTAGAGGGGAGAGCAAGGAGGAGAGGAAGTAGGGAGCTAGAAAGAAAGAAGAATAAATGTGGAGAAGTGAGGAAATCAGAAAGCTATAGAAATGTGCAAGTTAGATAGTGGGAGTGGTGACTGGAAGTGGAGTGAAGGGGGACGTGAAGTAGGACTTGGTAGGTTAGGTATCAAAGGAGGTAGAGAAGTGTTAGTAGGTTGGTGAAGACAGGTTGAGTGGGAAAGGAGAAGGGAAGTAAGGAGCAGGGCGACACAAGGTTAAGATAGACAGATGAGATCGCTGGGGAAGGTTGAAATCAAAAAAATGTTTTAAAGCACTTTACTACATTTGTGAAGTAAGGCTTTAACCGAACATGAAAATCAGTATTCTGAAGGAGCAAGTCACTCGCTTTTTATAAAAAATTTTTTTTTTAAAACAGGATTGAAGCAGAGGGTCTCCCCAAGCTGAACCGCATTCATTTCAACTCTGGGACCCCCCCATTTCCCATAATACTTCCCTCCAAAGGGGGTGCCAGGCTATACGATAAAGGGGGTAACCAGGCTATACAATAAAGGTTACCACTGGAACGGTGGGCCCCTGGCAGCTACCTGGCACCATAAGCCAGGGGCCCGGCATTATAACATGTGAACGTTAAAGTGTCCCCTGCCTGTCCACTTTTCATAGAAAAATGGAAAAAATGTGTGGTGCTCTCAAAAAAACCCTCAAAATATGTAGTACAAAAATTGTAACGTTCAATAAATGTATATAATGATAACGGAAATGAAAACCCCCTGGATAATGGATAAGGGATAGCCAATCCATAGGACACAGAACAATCATGTATTAATCACTGCTCCATTGTAATCTGACTAGTGGGCTAGGGCCCCCACGAGCACTGTAGTAAGGGGCCACACAATAAAGTGTCCCAGCATATAATGTCAGAATGGAGAATGTGCTTGTGATAAAATAACTCACAGTTAGAGTTGGTAATGTCCTTTTGGCTGTGCAGGTTTCTTCTTTCACAGTAGGGGGTGTGCTTCTGTTTTTTCTGGATGACTTGACACGAAGCAAAAGGAAAAAGCAGGCACTAATACTCGGGAAAGTAAAAAAAGGTTGAATGAAATCCAGGAGAGCGTGTGCCCATAAAAAAAGACTATTTTAATGGAAACCACAAAAAAAATACAGCTACATTACGGGGTACACAGACCCCCACCAACGCAATTCGAGCCGCGTTGGTGGGGGTTTGTGTACCCCGTAATGTAGCTGTATATTTTTTGTGGTTTCCATTAAAATAGTCTTTATGGGCACACGCTCTCCTGGATTTCATTCAACCTTTTTTTACTTTCCGGAGTATTAGTGCCTGCTTTTTCCTTTTGCTTCGTTTCCACTTTTCATGTTCCCTAAGCCTAAGACTCATGAAACGTTCTATATGTAAGTTTTAGGTGAGATATTTGGGTAGAAATGCAATCATGTTGTTTGCAGGAGTTTGGGGGGGGCAAAGATATCAGTAGTCTCCTAATTCTCCCTGGCGTGCAGGCATGATTTGCCAGTACGTGGGTTGAATTACACCAGGGCTGCCCAGTGACTCCTGATTTTCAAGCCCAGATATCCCAGTCCTATTTCCCTTACAGCTATGAGTCTGCCCAAGTTATCCTATGTATTAAAGTATGTTTTATTTCATTTGTGTGTAGCGGTCATGTAAAATGGCTACAGTCATCTCTCCTGCTGACAGTAAGGCCTGGTAAGTTGTGGGCATGCCAGCAGTAATTATGGAGGTTTGCCCTCACACCCTGGTGGGGTGCCCTGTGTATGGATGGGAGTGGTCACATGCTCTGATTCCATGGTTAGTGATGTCAGAGGTGTGTCAGCTTCCAGAGTGTACATAAGGCACAGCACTGTGTCTAATAGTTAGTTCTATCTGAGTCCTGAGTTCTGTAGGAGTTCTGAATAGTCTGCGAGAGTTATGTTATAATAGCTGAACAGGAAGACTGTGTCCAGGGACCTGGCACAGGGTAAAGACATCCCGGCTGGGATAGGGAATCCCTATTAAAGGAGAATTACACCTTTCAAAGGGAAGCACTGAGGGACAATGAGTGGCTAGAGAAACTACTGCGAGGGGCAGTTAGACCACCTCAACCAATAAAGATGCTCTTAATCACAAACCCTCTCGTGTACATGTGTGGAGTGAATGTACAGAGAGGAGCACCACAGAGGAGTTCCTCGTCAGGACCATCCCCAAGTGACCGAAGGGACCCTGATGAGGTGGAGGCGCTGCACTGGAACTAGGTAGGACTCCGCACACTACCTCAGCTGCCTGTCTGGACGGGTCCTCCCCACACACCATCATGCGGGAGACTCAGGAGTCCTGTTGCCAACAGGTGCACCACCAGACACTATCACACTGTAATGGGGACCGGTTAGACCACAGGGGCCAATGTGAGATTGGGTGGGTCAGGACGGGCCAGAAATACCGTTACATGTGCTTTTACTATAAATGTCTATTCAGCCAGCTCAGGCATCCATATAGGTGCCGGGAAGTCTGCATAGACATCGGAGAGGAGAAGGGATGTTGAGAGGTGTCGGGGTGTGAAGTGGCCAGGGCAGGGCTTAGTACTGGGTCCGGAGAACAGAGACCCCCTGCGGGGAGGACACTCTGATCTGCCAGACTCAGTGGAGTCTGCCCAGTAGGTGACAAGGGGTTGACTAGGGGAAGCAGCAAAATGTCGGCGCGTTTTCCCATTGGTCAATCCGTATGTCCCGCCCACGGGTCATCCCGAGCCGGCTTAGCCCGTCCCCTCCTCTGGCGTCAGTCAAAGGACGAGCCCCTATTCTTATCGGTTGGCGGCAGGGTTTCCCATGCTCCAATTGGTCGCTCCTTCCTCCATGCTGAACATAGAACAGTGGAGGGTATGTAAGGAGAAAACCCCAGTCAGAGAACCAGACGATCTAGTGACTTGTGTCGATGAAGCTAGGGCGGACTTTTCAAAGTTGCTGTCACGAATACCAGAGCAACCGGCTTGGTTTTGAAGCTAGGAAAAGTCTGCCCTGCAGAGACTAAGTCAGACGTGAAGTTCAAGTTCTCATTTGGAACGTAGCGGTCGCGGCTAGGAACTGAAGCCAAAAAGAGGACCAGAAAGCCCGGGTGTATATCCCGGTCAGGTTAAGCGTACCGAAGCATTCGCCCTGCACCTAGTAGAGCCTAGATTTCACCCCCAGCAAGTGTGCTTTTAGCTGTATTTTGTGTATTCATTGTGTTGTACGCGGGTTTACCCGAATAAACTGCATTTTGTTCTTACCACCTTGTTTGCCTAGCGAATGATCCCGGTAAAAATAATTGTAAAATCTCCTGGTCTCCCGTGAGAGACATTAGGGAAGGCCTAGTGATGTCACGGCCACGCCTCCCCGTCACGAGCGATCTAAAGTCCACAGATCGCTCAGGCGACAGGCGCGCACAACGCTATGTGCTCTGTCGCACACGCACTATATCACACAGCAGAAGCCAATGCAAATTATCGACTATGGGGACATACTGTAGTATATGGCACAGCACCCCAAACCCACCTTAGCAACCTTGATACCCTCTACAATTCAATGTCGCTTTGTCCTCCAATGCAACGACAACACACATCACTGCGAAATGCTCAAAGAACTAGATTGGTCATCACTAGAGTCTAGGCGCAAAGTTCATCTTTCCTGTCTTGCCTTGAAATACTTTCTCGGCAAGCTACCCACCTATCTGAACAAGCTCCTCACCCCTACCACGTGTAGCACTTATCATCTGAGATCAGACTCCAACAGACTGCTCATGGTCCTAAGGTTCAACAAAGTATCCGTCCGCTCCTCCTCATAGGCCTTCATTATACCACCGGCGGCGGGACACGCGCGCTACCTCAATGCGATGCGCTGCCCGAAACTTGCACTGCAGGCAGGAGGCATCGGGAGGCGAGGCCATGATGTCACGTGAGTGGTTCAGTCTCATTGGCTGAACCGCTCACATGACGCGGCCATCGCTCCAGAAAATAAAATTCTTGGATCTGTTCGAAAATTTGCGCACTTGGCCGCCTCGTTGGTCACCCATTCTTAGTGTGCGCTCATAGGAAAACTTTTATTTGTTTTGGTGGCGCACAACGTTCTGCGCTCCGCCGCTTCGGGTATAATCACGGCCTTACCGTGCACCCCAAAACTGGAACAACCTACCAGAGACTCTTGCAGATGCCACCAGTCTAAGTGCTTTCAAAACGAAGGCTGTCTCACATTTTAATCTGGTCTGTAACGGTTACATGCGCCTATAATATATATATTATCTCTAACTGTGCATGCAATGTCTTGTATATAATGTATACCATGTTCACTTAATGTAACTATGGATTTGTAACCATGTATCTGTCATCATAACTCTGTGCCCAGGACATACATTGAGAGTTACCTCTCATTTTCAAGTATTGCTTCCTTCCTGGTAAAACATTTTATAAATAAATAAAATATCCGAGGCCTAAGGAGCGAACACATGATTAGGAAATGCAGGAGGGGGGCGCAGGACCCTCCAGTACTGAATGGGTGAAAATCCCTCAGCTGCCCCAGGGACATCAACTTTAGGATTTCCTGTACAAGTGTACAAGCATACCCCGGTTTAAGGACACTCACTTTAAGTACACTCGCGAGTAAGGACATATCACCCAATAGGCAAACGCCAGCTCGCGCATGCGCCTGTCAGCACGTCCTGAACAGCAATACCGGCTCCCTACCTGTACCAAAGCTGTGCGCAAGCGGGGAGACTATAGAGACTGCTACACATGCGTTATTTACATCAGTTATGCGCGTATATGATGATTGCAGTACAGTACATGCATCGATAAGTGGGGAAAAGGGAGTGCTTCACTGTAAGTACATTTTCACTTTACATACATGCTCCGGTCCCATTGTGTACGTGAATGCGGGGTATGCCTGTACCACCTGATAAGATTACACAAATAAGGCAATAAATTGCACCCATTTAAGAAATATAGCGCTGTGCCATTTGTTCAAATAGAGCTGCGTTAACGTTCTGCCACCGTTAACCTGCGTTAATAGATGCGACCAAATCTGTACATCATTTTCTTTTACACTACATTAAGGTGAGACTATAATTACACGTTTATAATGTGAGGTCTATGAGCTGAAAGCGCAGCTTAGTGCAGGGGTGAGCAAACTTTTTATGCCGAGCCCCCCTTTTCATCCATAAAATTTCTCGGGCCCCCCCTGGCTGACGTAATCAAAATCACATGAAAAAAAAAAAACCTTTATTAAACGGTATACAATATAAATCCAAATATGTCTATAAATACTTACATATTTCAACAGCTCGCGCTTGCAAAATTAGGCTGCGTCCACGCTGCCGCTGAGAGCGGTGACATCACCAACTCTCCAAGCCTGAGCGCAGGGTGTCCTGCATCATTTTGCAAGCGTGGATCGGGGCTATTTGTGTGTGTGTGTGTGTGGCTGTGTGTGGCTGTATGTGTGTGTGCGTGTGTGTGTCTGTGTGTGTGTGTCTGTGTGTGTGTGGCTGTGTGTGTGTGGCTGTGTGTGTGCATTGACTTCTGCTGAGCGCACTTCAAAGTCAATTTTGTTTGTCTCCCCAAGCGCTGAGCTTGGGAGAGCGTACGTGCACAAAGGCAATACTTTTGGGGGGCATTCATCCACCTCTTTGCTACCTCCCTTCCATCTCCCCCCCCTTTTTGTTTCTACCTTATTTATTTTTTCCGTTTTCAATGTTTTCACTTTTTTTTTATTATTTCTGTACATTCATAGTGTGATTGATACAGTGGCAGCCGACCCTTTCCCTCGCAGAGGATCGCAGCGAAGCAGGTTGCCAGCGGAGGAGAGCAGGAACACAGCGCTATTGCAGGGCAGACACCGGGAGGGGCGTTTGACTTCACCGTGCTCGGGCGTGCTCCTCCCCGTACCTCCGAAGCCCCTGCGCGTGCGCACACACCATCACGAGGCCGCCACCTGCACTATCTTGTTCAGCCACCCGCACACATCTTCGGCTGCCCGCCCGTGCACATCTTATTGGCCGCCCCTCGCGTACAGCTTTTTCGTCCTCCCGCGCAAAGCGTCTGCCGGCCCGCGCACCCAGATTTCGCCGCACGTCGCCTGCGCCCCCCTAAATCTTGCACCTTATTGCCCCCCCCCAGTTTGCGCACCACTGCATTACAACACACACTCTCTCTCTCTCAATCAATCACCACATACACACACACACCACATACACACACACACAATCCCCCCCCACACACACACACACACACTCACTCCCCCCCACACACACACACACACAATCCCCACACACACACACTCAATCCCCCCACACACACACTCAATCCCCCCACACACACACTCAATCCCCCCACACACACACTCAATCCCCCACCCACACACACACACAATCCCCCCCCATACACACACACAAAATCCCCCCCACACACAAACACACCCCCCCCACACACAAACACACTCAATCCCCCCCCATACACAATCCCCCCCCACACACACTCAATCCCCCCCGCACACACTTAATCCCCCCCCACACACACACACTCAATCCCCCCCATACACTCAATCCCCCCCCCACACACTCTCAATCCCCCCCCCACACTCAATCCCCCCACGCACACACTCAATCCCCCCCCACACACACACACAATCCCCCCCCACACACACAAACAATCCCCCCCACACACATACACACTCAATCCCCCCCACACACACACACTCAATCCCCGCCCCCACACTCAGTCCCCCCCACACACACTCAATCCCCCCACACACACACACACTCAATTCCCCCCCACACACACACTCAATCCCCCCCCCCCACACACACTCAATCCCCCCCACACACACAATCCCCCCCCACACACACTCACTCAATCCCCCCCCCACACACACTCAACCCCCCCCCCCCCCCACACACACACTCAATCCCCCCCCACACACTCAATCCCCCCCCACACACACTCAATCCCCCCCACACACACTCAATTCCCCCCCCCCATACCTTGTGACCTTGAGCAAGTCACGTTATCTCCCTGTGCCGCAGGCACCAAATAATAGATGTATGTGTAGGGATGTGGTAGGAGCCTCATATGTGTGTTCAGTTGGTGTTTTGACTGTTCAGGAGAGTCATGTGGAGGTCTGCGCTGATGCAATAGCTGTGAGTCTGTGCAGCTCAAGGCAGAGAAGCTCCGCTGAGGAACTACAACTCCCATGAGCTCCTGGGCAGTCACCTGACTTGAGGAGCCAATCGGAAGGCTAGAATTACGGGAGGAGGAAAGGGAAGCGTGGGGGAGAGGCTAGTCAGAGGGGATCTGGAAGGTAACGGAGGAGGGTGTATGCGTGCAGGGGGTCCGTGACCCGCCTGCATAGGCTAGCTTTACCCCGCAGGCCCTTAGGAGAAACCCCTGAGTCGCAGTGTGCTGCTGTGCTGCAGGGACGGCCATAGTGCTAGCGATCAGTCACCTTACTGTGTACACAGTTAGGGACAAGCGTGCGGAGCAGGTTTGCTGGTGAGCTGCTTGGGACCAGACAGCTGCACTGCGGACATCCCAGACAAGCAAGGATTCGGCTGATCCTTTTCCAAGTATTACCGGTCACCGCCGTGACCGGAAGGTAGTAGATACTGTACGTCAAGTGCACCAACACCGGTCAACAGGCGCTGATCCCGCCTTAGGCATAACTATAGGGAGACACTAGCGAGTACACACCGCTATCGTACTATTACACGGACACGGTGTGTGGGGCACGCGGTGACGGGATAGAGACACTCATAAGAGCGTGGCTGAGCCACTATTGTACAGGACAATATTCCCTAGGGGTGTGGCCGAGCCACTGATGTTAGAAGGACATTATCCGTTAGCGGTGTTAGGGTATGATAGAGTATAAGTATAGTGTTATAAGATAAGTGTATGCATATTGGGTTATTGCCACGGTTCATATAGAGTATAAGTTTATTATTGCACATAGTAAAGTTGGTTGCACGCATTGTATCGGTGTGTTTCTTGCCCAGGGGAATCTTACATGACGGTGATCCTGGGTAAGTGGAGGCGCTGCGCTAATAAGTGTTACCCCAGGCTCCCAGCTAGCGGAGGCTCAGATCTCCTGGAGCCGCAGGTGCGCGCAGTTACCCGAAGTCGCTTAGAGTGTCAGAAAAAGGGCTACAAATGTCTTTTTTTATATAGCGCCATTAAATGTACATAGCGCTTCCCAGCAGTAATACATGTGACAATCATATAAATTACAAATAACAGGTCATGGGAATAAGTGCTTCAGACATAGATTGTAAGCTCTATGGGGTAGCGGCTCGCGCCTGCAAACATTCTATGTACAGCACTGCATACACTGGCGGTGGAAACATTACTACTGTTTTATATCAGACCTGACTGCTGATATAAACAGGACTTTAAAATCAGTTGCGATTCATAGAAAACCAGTGTGATCTGCCTGGCTTCTATCTAGGTGACGCTAGAGGGTGAGAGGGTGAGAGGCTGGTGTTGCTGTTTAGGGGGCGGGAGAAGAAATCATGGCGCCCTCCTCCCGTGTGAGGCAGGACAGTGATAGCCACGCGCGGACCCCCCGGTTACCTGGCTGCAGGCAGGGCTTGCGGACCCCCCGGTTACCTGGCTGCT
Source organism: Ascaphus truei (assembly GCF_040206685.1). Classification (NCBI taxonomy): domain Eukaryota; kingdom Metazoa; phylum Chordata; class Amphibia; order Anura; family Ascaphidae; genus Ascaphus; species Ascaphus truei. The sequence goes on along the minus strand of NW_027456985.1, from coordinate 6,041 downwards.
GGCAGGGCTTGCGGACCCCCCCGGTTACCTGGCTGCAGGCAGGGCTTGCGGACCCCCCAAATACGTGGCTGAAGGCAGGGCTTGCGGACCCCCGGTTACCTGGCTGCTGGCAGGGCTTGCGGACCCCCCGGTTACCTGGCTGCAGGCAGGTCTTGCGGACCCCCCGATTACGTGGCTGCAGGCAGGGCTTGCTGACCCCCTGGTTACCTGGCTGCAGGCAGGGCTTGCGGACCCCCCAGTTACGTGGCTGCAGGCAGGGCTTGCGGACCCCCCGGTTACCTGGCTGCAGGCAGGGCTTGCGGACCCCCCGGTTACCTTGCTGCAGGCAGGGCTTGCGGACCCCCGGTTACCTGGCTGCAGGCAGGGCTTGCGGACCCCCCCCCGGTTACCTGGCTGCAGGCAGGGCTTGCTGACCCCCCCGGTTACCTGGCTGCAGGCAGGGCTTGCGGACCCCCCCCGGTTACCTGGCTGCAGGCAGGGCTTGCGGACCCCCGGTTACCTGGCTGCAGGCAGGGCTTGCGGACCCCCCCCGGTTACCTGGCTGCAGGCAGGGCTTGCTGACCCCCCCGGTTACCTGGCTGCAGGCAGGGCTTGCTGACCCCCCGGTTACCTGGCTGCAGGCAGGGCTTGCGGACCCCCCGGTTACCGGGCTGCAGGCAGGGCTTGCGGACCCCTCGGTTACCGGGCTGCAGGCAGGGCTTGCGGACCCCCCGGTTACCTGGCTGCAGGCAGGGCTTGCGGACCCCCCCGGTTACCTGGCTGCAGGCAGGGCGTGCGGACCCCCCGGTTACCTGGCTGCAGGCAGGGCTTGCCCTTGGGCACCCGGTCAGCCCCGCACACGGTGAAGGTGTGAGTGTCGTCGCTCAGCCGCACGGTGACGCCGCGCTCGGGCCGTACGTGCAGCACCCGGCCCTGCATCCACACCAGGCCCACCTCCAGCCCGCCGGCTCCTTTCTCCAGCCAGAAGGAACCGGGCCGCCGCCGCACGCATTCCCTCAGCCGCCCCGCTAACATCTTCACCGGCGGGGAGGTAACCTGGAAGCCGGGCCGCGCTGCAGGCCGATCTCCGGCGGCCGCCATGGTCGCCATGGAGACAGCAAAACTGGCGCGCCTTTTCTGACATTGACAGGGGACCAATCGCGGCTCCTGTACGAGAGCAGCAACCAATCATAGGAGAGGGGGGCTGGGCTGGTGACCCTGCATTAACCCCTTCCAGGCTGTTAGTGTGACAACCCTCTATAAAGACGTGTCTGTGTAATAAACCAATGTCAGAACAATACATGGCGCGCCTGTGTTTGTGTTTATTAAGCAGCAGTGTCACATATTCCAACATCTTTTTATAAATGTCAGGGGTCAAGTCTGCACTATGTCTGACCCCCATACAGGGGAAAGTGGTTCTTGGGTGAGCCATACTCCAGCTAACAGTAAACAATAATAATAATGACAACAACAAATATAATAAAGTTAATCTTATACTATATTAGTGAAAGCACTGTATGTTTGCCTGCCTGGATGTCCGGTGTCCCTAGGGGAAATCTCATTGGTCCCTTGGGTCGCCCCGCCCCCGCACACCTCTCATTGGCCTGAGGCGGAGTGACGGCCCACACACACACACACACACACACACACAACACAGCAGCTCTATACACACACACACACACCACACACACACACACACACACACACACACACACACACACACACACACACACACACAGCAGCTCTATACACACACACACACACACACACACACACACACACACACACAGCAGCTCTATACACACACACACACACACAGCAGCTCTATACACACACACACACACACACACACAACACAGCAGCTCTATACACACACACACACACACACACACAACACAGCAGCTCTATACACACACACACACACACACAACACAGCAGCTCTATACACACACACACACACACACAACACAGCAGCTCTATACACACACACACACACACACAACACAGCAGCTCTATACACACACACACACACACACAACACAGCAGCTCTATACACACACACACACACACACAACACAGCAGCTCTATACACACACACACACACACACAACACAGCAGCTCTATACACACACACACACACACACACACAACACAGCAGCTCTATACACACACACACACACACACAACACAGCAGCTCTATACACACACACACACACAACACAGCAGCTCTATACACACACACACACACACACACAACACAGCAGCTCTATACACACACACACACACACACAACACAGCAGCTCTATACACACACACACACACACAACACAGCAGCTCTATACACACACACACACACACAACACAGCAGCTCTATACACACACACACAACACAGCAGCTCTATACACACACACACACACACACACAACACAGCAGCTCTATACACACACACACACAACACAGCAGCTCTATACACACACACACACAACACAGCAGCTCTATACACATACACACAACACAGCAGCTCTATACACACACACACACACACAACACAGCAGCTCTATACACACACACACACACAACACAGCAGCTCTATACACACACACACACACACACACACACACACACACACACACACACAACACAGCAGCTCTATACACACACACACACCCTCTGTCCGCCCCCCTCCCCCCCCCTCACGTGCGCCATCCTGCACTGGCTCCGGACGGGAAGCGCGGCCCTCCTACCCCAGCCGCTCCCTTACCTCCCCGGCGCTACCACCCGCTCAGGTAAGTCACTGTGCGTCCCGCCTCAGCCTCAGGCCCACTGCGCGTCCCGCCTCAGCCTCAGGCCCACTGCGCGTCCCGCCTCAGCCTCAGGCCCACTGCGCGTCCCGCCTCAGCCTCAGGCCCACTGCGTGTCCCGCCTCAGCCTCAGGCCCACTGCGCGTCCCGCCTCAGCCTCAGGCCCACACAGGGCGCTTCCTACCGCCGCTCAGCCAGACGCCACATCGAGCGGGGCGCCGGGGGGGAGGGGGGGAGCGTGAGTCTTAGGCCCACACAGGGCGCTTCCTGCAGCCGCCTGCACGCCTCACTCAGCAGGACGGCACATCGGGGGACCAAGCGGCCGCCGGGGGGGGGAGCGCGAGTCACAGGGAACGGGGGGGGGGGAGTCACGGGGAACGGGGGGGGGGGAAATGCCCAAACATAAATTATGACAATACATATGCCCACCGCTCTCCACCCCCCCCACTCCCCTTTCCCCCCCCCCACTCCCCTTCCCCCCCCCGCTCCCCTTTCTCCCCCCCGCTCCCCTTTCTCCCCCCTCCGCTCCCCTTTCTCCCCCCCCCCGCTCCCCTTTCTCCCCCCCCCCGCTCCCCTTTCTCCCCCCCCCGCTCCCCTTTCTCCCCCCCCGCTCCCCTTTCTCCCCCCCGCTCCCCTTTCTCCCCCCCCGCTCCCCTTTCTCCCCCCCCCGCTCCCCTTTCTCCCCGCTCCCCTTTCTCCCCCCCCCCGCTCCCCTTTCTCCCCCCCCCGCTCCCCTTTCTCCCCCCCCCGCTCCCCTTTCTCCCCCCCCCGCTCCCCTTTCTCCCCCCCCGCTCCCCTTTCTCCCCCCGCTCCCCTTTCTCCCCCCCCCCGCTCCCCTTTCTCCCCCCCCCCCGCTCCCTTTCTCCCCCCCCCGCTCCCCTTTCTCCCCCCCCCCGGTCCCCTTTCTCCCCCCCCCGCTCCCCTTTCTCCCCCCCCCGCTCCCCTTTCTCCCCCCCCCCGCTCCCTTTCTCCCCCCCCCCGCTCCCCTTTCTCCCCCCCGCTCCCCTTTCTCCCCCCCCGCTCCCCTTTCTCCCCCCCCCGCTCCCCTTTCTCCCCCCCCGCTCCCCTTTCTCCCCCCCGCTCCCCTTTCTCCCCCCGCTCCCCTTTCTCCCCCCCCCCGCTCCCCTTTCTCCCCCCCCCCGCTCCCCTTTCTCCCCCCCCCGCTCCCCTTTCTCCCCCCCCCCCCGCTCCCCTTTCTCCCCCCCCGCTCCCCTTTCTCCCCCCCCCGCTCCCCTTTCTCCCCCCCCCCGCTCCCCTTTCTCCCCCCCCGCTCCCCTTTCTCCCCCCCGCTCCCCTTTCTCCCCCCCCGCTCCCCTTTCTCCCCCCCCGCTCCCCTTTCTCCCCCCCCCGCTCCCCTTTCTCCCCCCCCCGCTCCCCTTTCTCCCCCCCCCGCTCCCCTTTCTCCCCCCCCCCGCTCCCCTTTCTCCCCCCCCCGCTCCCCTTTCTCCCCCCCCCCCCGAAACCTTTACAACAAATACTCACCTATTGTTCCACGAGTTATAAATAATACTACCTATTACGCATTTACATCCCGGGCAACGCCGGGTCTCTCAGCTAGTAAATAATAATAATGAAAGATGAATAAATAAATCCTAATGAAAAAGAAATAAGTAGCACCAAACATAATGACAATATTTGTTTGATGTTAACATTTAATATATGTAACGTATAAAGCACCAAACCCCTACTCTCCACCAGAAGTACAAGGCTAATTTCATTTAAAATAGATTTGAAGCAAAAGGTGACACTGTGCTCATTTGCATGTCATTTCCCAGAGTCCCTGGCTGCAGTGGAAGCTGTATGGGATAATGGTGAAAAGCAGGGTTGCAGACCTGTCTGAGACATGTGAATGTGCTCACAAGGGAGATTGTTATTTCTCTTTAGTTCATAGTCATTTTTAGAGCAAAGATCAGCAACATTTTGCCTAAGACGACATTGTTTAGGATATTTACTAAATTGTACTAGGCCAGCAAGGCACTTTACAATGCTGTACAGTAACTAAGGCCCGGGCCATAGAGGGGTGGGGAGAGCGGATGCGCGCTAACGCTGAGGCTCGCCTGCTTAAGTCAGCCCGATTCCACGGAGCCAGCGTGCGCGAAGGGAGCCGGGGGGAGGTGGTTGGAGGCGGGGCAGTGACGTCGCTGGGCCAATCGCCCGCGAATGCACTGACGTCAATGTCACGGCGCCGTGACGTTGACGCTGCTTAAGGCTGATTGGATGTTTTCAGCCGACAGCGCGCTGAAAAACAGCTTGGCGCTCGGCTGAAAACTCCAAAGCCTGAGCACGCCCGCGGACGCTCGCATGAGCCCCCTCTCAAGGCATCCTCATTGAGGATGCAGGGGCTCAGCGCGGAGCGTCCGCACGCCTCAGCGCTGCTTGTCCTTCTATGGACGCAGCCTTAGACTCCTTACAGACTATTCACTTGAGTGGACCATAAAGTGTCTTATAGAGGGAACTCTAAGGTGTCTTAAGATGCATTAAGATATATTATGTATGGAAATCTTTATTTATATAGCGCTTTATAAGAGAGGCAATACAGTACAGGGAATTATAGTACAATAAGTGCAACAAACAAAATCAGACAATAGGAAAGGAAATCCCTGGCCTGCAGAGCTTACAGTCTTAATGCTAGATCCCTGGAACTCTGTTGTGTTTACGCTAATAACGGGACATTCCTGAAATTGGTACCTGACCCTGTGTGGAAGGCAGAGACACAGGGGCAGTGCCTGCCAATATCATAAAGAGCAGTGCACTTCCTATTTAGTAGAAGTGTGTGTCAGAGTTAAGAGTTCAGTCCAGAGTTAGAGTCTGCTGAGTCTGTCACCTGGCTGGCCCAGGGTGACAGAGAGAGCCTATATCAATTGGCCGTTGGAGAAGGGGAGCCATCAGCCTCTGAGTAGAGCTGATGCAACCTTACTTAGGGAGGTGGACCAATTCCTCTCACCCTGTTTAGGGGGCGAGGGAAGAGCTAGCCCCACCCTGGGTGCCCTTGACCTGGGGTGGTGGCAGGGACACAGAGACCATCCTGAGGGAGAGCAGTCCTGTGTGGAGGAAGACACCCTGTACCTGATTGACAGTCTTGTTGCTGCTATTCTGCTGCTGTGAATAAAGAGCTGCGGCTGCTTTTAAAGATATACAGTGTGAGACTGGAATCTCTCATCCCCGGGGGGGGGGGGGGGGGGGGGGGACGACTCTCTGGAAGGATTCCACCCGTATTCCTGGGGCTCAGAGATGGAGGTGCTGCACCATTAAATGAGACG